>NW_001889910.1:148055-154067 GCF_000143565.1 Laccaria bicolor S238N-H82
GGAGGGACAGGGAAGGGGGAGGACAAAGGAAGGGGGAGGGAAAAGGAAAGGGGAGGGAAAAGGAAAGGGGAGGGAAAAGGAAGGGGGAGGGAATAGGAAGGGGGAGAGAAAAGGGAGGGGGGAGGGAAAAGGGAGGGGGCTCGTTGTCGTCATGGGCGCTCGTCGACGTCGTCGGTTGATGTGGTTGTCGTTGTCCTCGTCGTCCGTTGACGTGTGGCCGTCTCGTCGTCGCTGACGTGTCGTCCGTTGACGTGACGTGTCGTCCTCGTCATCCTTGTCGTCGTTGACGTGTCGTCCTCGTCGTCGTCCGTTGACGTGTCGTCCTCGTCGTCGTCCGTCGTTGTGCGTTGACGTGTGTGTCGTCGTGCGTTGACGTGACGTGTTGTCGTCGTCGTCGTCCGTCGTCGTCGTCGTCCATCGTCGTCGTCGTCGTCCGTCATCGTCCTCGTCGTCATCCGTCCTCGTCGTCGTCGTCGTCCGTTGACGTGTCGTCCTCGTCGTTGTCCGTCGTTGTGCGTTGATGTGTGGCCGTCCTCGTCGTCGCTGACGTGTCGTCTGTCGTCGTCGTGCGTTGACGTGACGTGACGTCGTCGTCGTCCGTTGACGTGTCGTCGTCCTCGTCGTCCGTTGACGTGTGGCCGTCGTCATCGTCGTCGTCGTGTCGTCGTCCAGGCGTTGTCCGTTGGCGTGGGCGTGATTGGAGGTGACCGCGCTGGTCGCGGTGACGGTGGTTGTGGTTGTGGTTGTGGTTGTGGTTGACAGCAAAACAGAGATGCTGATGGTGACGCCGGCAAACGCCGTGACTCATTTAGGAAGGTGGGCGTTGGGATGGGTTATATAAAATTAATGTTGCTAGACATTTAACAGCCATATGGTGTGGAGAGGCGCACCATCCCTAAATGGTTGCGGCTGCTTAGTCAGTGCACAGCCACCTCGAAACTGGCAAATCGCGCATGCATCCACTTCGAAACAAAAGTTCGAGGTATTTCAGGCATTCTACCCTGTAGAGCTGTGTATGAAACATGTAACATATAGTATATCAAAATCTAATCCAGAAATTGTTGTTGTCTGACTCATATAAGTTCTCTCCTGCAGTTTGATTGTTGGTGTCCATCCCAGGAAGTACCTGTCCTGCTATTTCCCTTGTATCCTCGAGCAAGAAACCTAGCGACAACCTTAATCAGCTCACAGACCCCCTTGGGCTTTGGCTTCATGTGCTCTTCAATGGCACCCTCTCCATGTGACCTCCACAGAGTCTTTCCCATTGTCAACCTTCATGCTTTCAAATTTTGGGACATGTAAGGTAAGAAAGTAACCTCTTCTGTAGGTATAGGAGGGTGCCGCAGGATATTCAGTGTTATGGGATGTGATTTTGCATAGTCAGTATGCTTTTGACGCGTTCTTGATGCGTATTATGTAATCCTTTAATTGGTCTTGTAGCCAATCAGCAATTATTACAGCCTTTCTCTTTCCTCCCTCGTGTTTGCCTCAAAATGAGTGCGTAAAAATGATGATCTAGCATTGCTGGAGGGAGACTTCGGACTACTTTTTTAAAATGTGTTTTCTAAATGTCATTTTTCGATTAAATTCCTGGTCCCACACCCGAATTTAAAAAAACGAGTCCAAAGACTCCCTGCGGAATTGATATTTGATTCGATTTGGCCATAAATCTGACCCAAAGAAGAGGCCATGCGCTAAAAAAGATGATTTCCGTGAAAATCAAAGAAATTGGCAGTAATACAACAAGTACAAACAACCTACAGCCCAAAGGGGCGATGCGCCTCTCCATATGGTGTAGCGGAAATATCGCTGCTCAGAGATTCACGTGATATTTCCCGAGGCTAGAGTTCAATCCTCATGCATCCACTTATTTTTTACATATATTATAATAACAACAACAAATATTGGAATTCATTGGAATCTCTCGGAATCTGTTGGAATTTGACTGGAATATATTAAATGTACTTTCCATTGGAATTCCATGGAATCTGGTTGGAATTCCAATGGATTCCAATGGAAACTGTTCCGGGAGGCTCCCGGATTCCAACCATTTCCACTGGATTCCGTCGGATTCCATTGGAATTTCCATGGAATTGGAAACCAGAATGGCTGAGGCTCCAGCCAACTGGTTTCTGTCAGAATTCCATGGAATTCCAACATTCCACTTGGAATCCGCCGGATTCCGCCAGAACTCATGGGGGATGGTAAAGACCTCCTTAGACCTTAGAATTTCATACAAAAGTGATGATTGACCATACATATGGTATTGATAACTATATACAAAAAGTATTGAACTAATCTAAGGGAGAGGGAGGTATGGTGGGGAGTGAGAGAGGGGAGGGAGTGCAGTGATGGAGGGGAGAGGGAGTGCAGTGATGGAGGGGGGAGGGAGTGGAGTGATGGAGGGGAAGTGAGGGAGGGAGGGGGGAGGGAGTGCTGTGGGAACGACAAAGGCTGCAATGCCGTTCGTCGTTGTGGGCAATCGTCTTCATACGCAGGCGGTCGTTTTTGTATGTGGGCGGTTGTTTCCGCGTCGCATCACGTTGTGTTGTCATCATCATGTCGTTGTGTTGTCGTTGTTGTTGTGTGTCGTCGTCGTCGTCGACATGGTGTGTCGTGTCGTCGTCGACGTGGTGTGTCGTCGGCGTCGTCTGTTTGTATGTGGTTGTGGTTCGTGCCATTGGGTGGTGGTGCTGGGCCGTCGTTGCCGTTGCTGGGGGGGGTCGTGCTGGGCCGTCGTTGCCGTTGCTGGGTGGTCCTCGTCGCCGTTGTGTCTCATTGTGTTGTCTGTGCGTACCGTTGTCGTTATGCCGTTGTCGTCTCGTGTCGTTGTGTTGTGCCGTCGGGTGGTGGGGAGTCCTTGTGGGAGGTGGTGATGGGCCGTGGACGTGTCGTTGTCGTTTGCGTCGTCGTCCTGGGTCGTCGTGAGCTGGTTGGGATGAAGAGGGACGGGGGGTACTTACCATACCTGATGTGGATGGCGACGACGTCGTGCGTCGTCACCGTCAGACGAGGAGGCACGTCCACTGACGTGCCGCATCGTTGTCGTCACGATCCGGTGGGCGCTCGTTCATTTGCGGGGATGAGGAGGGGGGGGGGTAGTTGTGGAGGATGGTTGTAGTTGAGGAAGAAGAGGGTTGAGGGTTTGTTGATGGCACTAAATTGAGTGTCGGCATTTGCCGAGGCTCATTTGGGAAGGTGCAGCCGAGAGCCACTTGTATAAAGTAATAATTCTTCAGCTTATAATGGTTCTATGGCTCAGTGGTAAGCATGCTCTTCTTTAGTTGTGTGATGTCTGCTGAGGCTATGGTTCAATCCTTGCTCATGTCATTATTTTTTATATTATAATAACAACTGTAATCACTGCATTTCTTTGGAATTCCATGGAATCTGGTTGGAATTCCAATGGATTCCAATGGAAACTGTTCCAGGAGGCTCCTGGATTCTGACCCTTTCCACCAGATTCCGTCAGATTCTGTCGGAATTTCCATGGAATTGGAAACCAAAATGGCTGAGGCTCCAGCCAACTGGTTTCTGTTGGAATTCCATGGAATTCCAACATTCCTCTTGGAATCCACTGGAATCCGCCAGAACTCATGGGGGATGGTAAAGACCTCAGAGCGCGCTCTTCTCTGTTTGCCGCCCACTTTTTCGCCTTGTGTCCATGATGTATGCATCAATCTAAAACTGGTCATGATTGGCAGGTAGAAGCTTGAGGCGGAAAGTGCGTACCCAAGCTTTCGAGCTTTCTGTGCCTGTGATGATTGGGGATGTTACTCAAGACGTTGTGCTGGATGAAACTGAACTCACCCAACGTATCGATCTCCATAGAATCCTCGTGTGGCCCATCGTCACTCTCTTCACCTGGACCGTTGTCTGTGTTCTCGAATCTGGTTGAAGGACTCTTGCATCGCTTTTGCGACGTCGACCATTTGGTCCGTCCCAGCGACAACGGCGCCTGCAGCTGACAGACTGGGGGTCTCTCTTTCTGTCTGTTGGCTCTCGTTACTGCTTGGTATCCTTCGTTAGCATGAATTGACTCCTGCACAGAAGGCCGAGACGACATACCTGGGTTTGGGCAAGCATTGCTGGTCATGCTTTTCAAGCTGCTCAACAAGCTCGCCCTTCTTCCCACTGACCTTGAGGTTCCACTCACAGCATAGGCTCTTTAGAGCAGGGACATTCAAAGAATAGCTGTAGAAAGTAAATAAATCAGCAAACGTTCAGTACTAACCATTGCAGTGCTTACTAGAGTTTTTTTGTGCTCTTCTCATTTGAAACCCAGCCTGCATGAAAACAAGATGTGAGCTCCCATTGAACGATGTACCACGGCACATTGAAGGCTCTTGCCTTGTCCTTTTGAGGTTCTTGCTGGTCCACTGGCAGGCTGTCTCAATGGCAAAAGCAGGGCTGAGGGGAAGGAACAAGGTTTGAACGCATTCAAAGAGCGCTGATGCCCAACGCACCTTCTGCTTCGGGAACGGCTGTGGCGATGCTTTGGGAAGGTGCAGCTACAGATGCCAATTTTTGATGGGCAGACTCTGGAAAAAGCACTGGATCAATGTTGAAGTTGTCCGTCTGCTGAGGTCGTTGTCTGGAAAGCGGAACGAGGGCGTGCTCATGAGTGTATGACATGACGACGAGGACCTTGGAGTGGAGAATACTAATAATAATATTTATTGAATTATCTAGATAGTATGCTAAGTCAGCGGGAGGACTTGGCCTGGTGATTTCCAGACCCTAATCCAAGTCACAGTTTGATTGTGATCTGCCAGCGAGATCACACACCCGAATTGTGATCTAGGGCCAAGTACTTCGCTTAGGGTTCTTTGATCCCAAAATCGTGAATTTTCCCAATTTTCCTCTGGACAGAATTTCCCAATTTTCCTCCGGATATGGGATCAGACATAGGAATTTCCCAAAATTTATCCGGACATTACCTCAGGCATGGTGTATGTTTGATTTTTTTTTGGCTGCGCAGGTAAGGTTCCTGGCACCCAAAGACCTTGAATTTCGATGTAACATGTCATACCCAATCTTCTCTCATTTTCGTCTTCATCTGTTCCCATTTCAATTAATTCACTCAAAATGGGGGAATATTGGGGGAATATATTCACTTTGTCCCATTTTTATCCGGACTGAGATCAGGCCCCCCTTGGCTTAGGCAGTTTTTATCCGGACATTCTCAAGCATTTGTCTAAATTTCTTCGATTTTCCTCCGGATAGGCCTGATGGCTATCCGATTTTTTTTCAACATTTCCTCCGGATACGGATCAGGGATTTGATACCGATTTCCAGGGTCCTTCTGACACCCCTTGCCCGAAGGCCCCCAACCTGCAGTACGTTTGATTGCCGATGTGTCATTCCAGGAACATCGACCTCTCATGGCTCACTTTTGAAATACGACAATAATCATCAACTGGCAACATCTTCACCTCCATCGTCCCAAATGCCCCATCATGCGTACTTGGTGCGAAGAAGCGATTTTTCTGGGCATCGTAATGATCTGGATGGTTGTCATTTTGGGTTCGCCGGTACGTTCACTCTATTCCCATCCTTTCTTAACTGACTAATACTGTGGATAACTATTGATTTAGAGCGACGATCTGCAACGGCCATGCGGAATTATGTACCCGCCGATACTCCAACGTCACGTTTATGGGAGCGCACGACTCATTTGCGTATAGCATCGACCCATTAGCAGTATGAACTCAAGGATTCTTGAACCGTAACATATGCGTTTCTGACGTTCGGATCTCATCCCTCACAGTCGCAAGAGATCAAGAGGTCGATATCCCGACCCAGCTAGCTCTTGGTGTTCGCCTATTGCAAGCGCAAGCACACCTGCACGTTATTGCTTTCATTGCCTCTACTTTTTAAATCCTCGCTCATCCACTCAACAGAAACAGGAAGGGGGTTCAAGGGGGTGCCGGCCCGGGAATCCCGTACCAGGACCCGGTTAGTTAGTCCAGCCACAGGCTGTGAAAAAAAAAAAAAGGATGCCTTGGGCAG
>NW_001889910.1:154371-156895 GCF_000143565.1 Laccaria bicolor S238N-H82
TGCGGAGAGCTTCACAATCTGTGGTAGCTGTGTAACCCTCATCAAATCCTCATATGCAAACAAGGTGTGCGAGACACACTGGGTAAGTACATTGTATTATGAGAACTGAGTGATTTTCCAACTCACGTTATTTGCCTAGTTCCATCTAAAATGTGTGGAACATGTGCAAGCACCCTGGAATTTTGCCTGCATGACTTGTGCAAGACACAGGGGAAGCACTCACAAATGATGTCATATTACTATATATAGACATGTTCCTGATTACGTTAGTTAGTTTGTCCATCTCAAGTCGCCTTAAAAAAAAAAATCGACCCCGGGTCTTTTTTTTCAATGCCGGCCCCCCCTTGAGGGGGTTTTCCAGTTTTGTCATACAAGTGCGTTCCTTGATACCTATTATGTATCCTCCTCTATTGATATTTGAGGCTGCGTAGGTGACCAATGAGTCCTCTTGCAGGACCGCCTTACATATTTTTTATCGTGGCTATAGCAAGGGGGTGGCAGAATGTGGAAAAGAGACCAACACTCGTTTTTTCTTTTTCAAAGTTCAGCTTGACACCCCCCCACCACCTACCTTCCTAATAAAGTATGTTTTTTTTTTCTTTTTTTTCTTTTTTTAATTTAGGTGGAACAAGTCAACTCTTGAGTCAACTATGCCTATGTGCAGGTGGTCGGCCATCTTTTGCCTAAGCTAAACAAAATGGCTTTAAGATATGTACTTGTTCAAAGATGTATGGTAAGTAAGGACAAAATGAGACGGTGTTTCTTTCCGAGCATCAATATGTGATGAAAATCCTCAAAGGTAAATGGGGAGTTGAGGAATCGAGTTTCTGTTGTGCATGGGGTGGTGCGTGGAGCGAGGATAATTTCCATGCAGTGTAAATGTTCAAAAAACCAACCAAAAACACAAGCACGGTGGCGGGGACTCTAAATCCTTGGACCATTACTTACCTTTGGATGCATCGTCATCCATGGAAATCCGTGTGTTGCTGCATGTCAAACTCTACTAAAACATCCAAATTGCATCGAAAGTTCCAAAAGGCACATCGCTGACCACTTCAACCAGCAAATTTGATGGGGGTCACTCTTTTTTTTCAGCCTTCGGCTGGACCACCCCCCCCCCCTACCCTTGGTTCGGGATCCACGTCCCACTACCCCCTTGGGCTATAGTATCTTTTCAACGGTGGCAGCGTGGCGAATTATTTAAAGAAAGTTAAGACCTTTCTAGACGCGAACCCCAATGAAGTGTTGACCCTTCTTTTTACTAACCCAGAGGGGTTGTCTGTAAAGGACCTATGGAAACCGGCATTTGACAACTCGAGTAAGTCATGCTCTGTCTTTAATTATTTCATCAGTAACTCCGGGCAGGTATTACCCCTTTAATCTACATCCCCCCAACCATTCCCCTCAAACAATCAGATTGGCCAACCCTGGGAGTGATGATCGACAGTGGAAAGCGAGTGTTATCTTCATATTGTTAGGTTCTGTACAACTACACCAAAAAAACAAAAAAAAAACGGGTAAAACACAGTCAGTATCGCTACAAGAATGTCCAAGGACCTGATTAGATAAATGAACCTAAGAACACAGGCCGAAAATAAGATGAAAAGGGCAGGGAGATACATGGGTGTAAAGGAAAGGAAACTTCCAAAACCCCGTCTATCGTGGCCCTGGTCTATCCGTGGATAATATGTCCCGGAGGATGCTGGGTCGGCTCGCCAATATTCGGTAAATATGACCCCCACTCTTCTAGTCTACAGAGCAAAAGTAAAAATGAGTACTGAGACGAGGAAACGAAAACGTACGCAAATCCAGTCGGAGCGCTAGACCACGTCGACATCAAATCTGGGTCGATGTGCGGAGTTTGTGGTTGTTCGGCATACTTGTCCACAAGCCTAAGATGTGAACCATGCACCATCCCATCACCGCCCAATGACTGGCCCCTGTACATCCCCATACTATTCACCGACAGGGCGGAGGCGGCATGTGAAGCTGTGCTTGATATTTCGGGGGCAGCATAGGATCCCCCACTTGGACTCGACGACCTGGTGTAGGAGCTTCTATTTGATCTCGTGGGCGCAACATAGGAACCTGTGTTCGAATCAAGCGCCCCTGGATAGTAGTTGTGTGGTGCGGAGGGATTGTACGTCGCACTCGAGCCCGTTGTGTCCATCAAACTCCCAGCCCCACCGCCAATCACACCATATCGCTGCGTTGAGGATTTTGTTTCGGTGACAATGGGATACCGGTAGCTGAAGGTGGAGGAAGAACTGGATGTGTCAGAGTTGTCGATTATTGCAGAAGTAACGTTTGTGGTCGTACTCCCACTCCCCGCAAGCTCGGTTGAAGGATACCAGTAGCAGTGCGACTGATAGTCAAGCAGTGACTGTCCGGTCATCGAAAAATTGCCGTGCGGAGGCAATGTTACGTGTTCGCTGCTGTACATCAGCAGCCTATAGCACTCCGACGGCTGGGGTGGCTGAAAACTATCCGATGAGCGCTGTGCGTGTAGCGGTCTGTGCGCCTC
>NW_001889910.1:156969-175061 GCF_000143565.1 Laccaria bicolor S238N-H82
CAACCCACAGGGAAGTCCGAGTGTGAAGGAAAATGGACTTTGGGTGGATTCAGATTCGACCCTTCCATATTTTTGGTGAGCTATTGGTTTCGCGCTCTCCTCGGAAAACCTGTATTATATTGTTAAAATTCAAAAAGCTCGCGTTTTCCCGATTTGACATTCAAGCACCATACTTGTAGTAAGTAGTGTCGTTGGCCACTGCAATTTTCAAAAATTATGCCATTAGCCTTGTTTAAATCAACCCTGCGCACAATTAAAAGCGCCTATCGTGACCCTTTCCTTCCCGTCCAATTTTATAAATGCCGATCTCTTGAGGCGAGATAGGACTTTGCTGGAGAAGACCACTCGTTCGCTCTTTATCCAACCTTGGGAATTTATAAACTGCGGTCATGGGACTTACCTCCCATTCCTAGGAGTTTCAAAGCTTTCTTCTCGTTTTTTTTTGTGGGTCTTCTGCTCCAAGAATGGAGGCCGTTCGAGGTCGCCCGTCGTCTCAGGAGTTTAATGTCAAAAGTTCAGCTTGTGACCAAGTTGCTTCCTGCTGACTTCCATCCGTATAAATTCCGTTCTCGTTTCTACACTTCTTCCCTGCCCTGTAGAAATCACAGTATGGCGCGGACCGCGGTGCCGCGCATTAACCATGGGTGGGTCTGATAACGTCAAGACTGAACCACCACTTTCGGGTGGTAAAATGGGGTACGCTCGTCTTCCGCTCTGAGTTTTACGCGGGGATTGTTCAATGGTGCAGATTTCCTCTTTGCTTCGATGGCGCATCAAGATCTCAGCATTAAAAGGCGCACACAAAAGCTCTTTCGTATTTAAGAAAAATTGAGTTTCGGAACATGATTGAAATCACTCCATAAATTTCTTTGCGGGGGAAATCCTTCCGCTTCCTCCGATTGAGACAAGTAGCGAGCACCACTGAATAGCGATGGCGATTCCGAGCACGCCCCAAAGGTATTTGGATGCTTTTCGTTGCACTGACAACTGAATTCTGCGGAGGAATGTGATGCATATATATATGTATACCAGCTCTAATACACGTTCCATGTTAGCACCCACACACAATGAAGAACACATTGACCCCTGCAATTCCAGCTGCTCACAAAGCGAAATTGTGACCATAATGTTGTCGATCTTTCAATATCCGACTCATTCGGACATGAAATTGATTTCCCACTGAATTCAGATTAAACGGGTTGCCAATAGGAACATTGAGGCATTTATTTTTGCGCCATGACGCCGATGAGACCTTGAAGTGATTTGCTCAGGGAGAAAAGAAAAGTTTAGGTTCGGGTTTGGAGGTGTAGGGAGAGGGAGGGCTCCTTTATATATGCGACTTCAAATCAAAGATCGCAGGAGGACATCTCTTAATACGAAAGTGCGGCGATCCTGGTCACGTGTTTGTTTGCCAGACAATACTGGAAATTACATTTTGCATAATTTTAGTCATAAAACGACAAATAAGAAAGTATTATAATATACTCTCGCAAAATCTCCCATGCCTGCCCTCTAGCCCCGAATTAACATCCCTGGCACCGCTATCAGCGACTTTTTGAACACGAGTTTCCGTGAGTTGGCGGGAGCTGATGGGAAGGTAATCCTGACGGTGTGAGTCATGTGGGATCAATACAAGAATGGAGCGGCAGTGAGAGTACTTCAAGTTTGGGGGTGAAATCAACCATGAGTCTTAAGGGTCGGAAGAGCTGGGTAGCTCCTCGATTAGCGGGGTCATAAGAAGCAAACATTGTGAATGTCCAGTATCTGATTTCGCGTGTGCTGCCAGTGTGTTATGGGGCTTGCCATCATCCACGAAGGCTCTGCTCTGCGACGATGTTGGCGGGGATGGCGAGCTGGGGTAAACAGTGAAATTGAAGGCCCGTGACAGGCTGGGCGGAAATTCCCGCCGCACCAATTGCCGCACATTGCGGCGGTTTTTCGCCGCACATTCGAATTCAGAGATTTTCTGGAATCTGGATCCACCATGCGCTGCTTGAACCTGTTTGTGTTTATATTCTTCAAATACGTCGTGGGAACTGATCTACGAATTCATATGTTTCAGGAGAGCTATAGCCTATCAGGCCCGCTTCTTGACTTCCCTGCGGAATAGATTGGAGTCAGTTACTTACCAAATGTAATTCAGTGGAAAAGCAGAGTGTTGTTTTTGTTGTGGCAGCAGTGTGATAACATAAGGCGACATGTGGAGAGCTACGTGCCAATCGGCAAATTCGCAGTGCTAGCGTGCCCGGATTTTTAATTATCTTTACCCTCGCTCTCTACCAGGGCGGTTAGCGTATAATTAATATTCAAAGTATCACTGCCCCCAAGAGCCCTGTATTAACATTATGTACTGTTCCAACTGGTATTTACGACCAAAGCGCGTCTGAAATTAGAGACTTTTGACTGACCGGTGCTGAACACTCGTCATGCCCAGTGAGATTTTTTCTTTCTTCCCTCTCTGGTACACATGAAATTTCAACGGCCAAAAAGGCCATGGCGTAGTCACAAGGGGCAAACGGCTTTTGTCGCCAGGTAAAGAGGTGATAAACAATAAATAACTATGTTAAATTTTTTATTCCACATTTGTTGAAAAAATGATCAGTTAAATAAAATTCAAATGTTCTTGCTCATTATCTTTGCAAGAATGGTTGATAAAAAGAAAATGTTGTTGCCAGAGTAGCATAATAAATATCAACCCTGTTTTGCTGCAGCAACAAAGATGAGGTGACAAGTTTATGTCATTGAAAGCCCGTTCCTGACATGAGGAATTGGAACAAAGAATTTAACTAATTGCCAGGGAATTAGACATTCCTACACAGGCCAGATCACCTCGTTGCTTGGCAAATATGTAAACTCTTTGTTCCTGTTCCCGCGTGTCAGAAGGAGCTTTCAATGACATTAAATCGTTGCCTCATCATTTTTGCTGTGGCAAAACAGTGTTAACCTTTATCTTCCTACCCCAGAAACAACATTTTATTTTTATCACTCATTTTTGCAAAAATTATAAGCAAGAAAATTTTAACCTTATTTAACTGCTCATTTTTGCTGCAAATGTGGAATAAACAATTTAACATAGTTATTTACTGTTTAGTGCCTCTTTACCTGGCGACGAAAGCTCTTTGCCCCTTGTGAGTACAGAATGTCCCCGTCAAATAATTTCTGCTTCTGGGTCACAATGATGAATCGACAAACGGTGTAAAGGTAACATATCCCCAGAAAGCCTAATACCACCGCGCCCACAAAATTTAACAATTGAGAAACGCAATTGATAGAACGAAAGGAAATCAGAAAGCAGCGGAAGAATATTTTACAATCAACTTCCGCGCACCCTCATTCGGAATTTCGTAAGAGCGTAGTCCGCAATGATTTTCCCCTGGGGTGGCATACACTGGATCAATGCTCAAGGGTTTCAGCGTCTCTTACAATTTTTACGGGCTTCCCCGCGGTTTCTGTTACCAATTAGATCCGAGTTACGGATAGGTTAGTCATAATCTTGAAAGTGCGTTTCCTCGCTTGAGGGACTCACACATTGGCGCATGCTTGTAGCCCCTTTTTCTAGGCGATCAGTTTCAAATGTGAACGTGCTTATGGCTTGAGCATGGTGACTTGAACGCGTGAGGCCGGGGATTTCTCGGTCAGAGGAGGCTGTAGAGCGTGTCATGGGTGCACTCCGTAAATTACGAGACTTGTTTGGTTTTTGTATGTGGTTCCCTACTTTATTCATTAGCGAGGATCTTCTGCCTACTGATTGATTTTCTCACCGTAACGTCGATCAACCGGAATGTATATTATATTCAAGTTGTTATGATTGTGTTATGACAACACCAAGCGATCTCACTGGTCGACGGTTGTGTCTCAATAAGACATGAGAAATTGGTCTGAATACCCTAGCCAACGGGCTTGTCTAGAGATAGAAAAAGCGAGTTCGACCTTATCTGTCCAACTGCGTGCACAATTCAAAACTCGCTTACCTCGACCAGCTTCCCCATTGCATGTGGCGTCAACGAATTTCCCCCACAATCAGGAACTATGACCTCGCATCGCTACGATGACGAGGTGGTAAATACAATGCTACGACGAAAGCCGCATGATAGCTGGTCGAAGTGAGAGATGGAGGCGGTGAGTAAGGAGAAGAGAGGAAGCGGGGGCTGAAGTCTGGGAGAGATCGGCGAAGATCAGTGATTGCAGCTTCCGACCTCCTGAATCATCCCCCGACGCCCATCCCCTTGACCACAGGTCCAAACTACGTGGATACGATAAGACGCCCCGAACGATGGGAAGCAAAGAATGAGCAGCGACTCGGATGTCACGCGTTATGTTGGAGAGTGGTGTCGTTTGAGGATGTGCTGAAACATTGATCAAGGTAAGCAATCGTCAAACTATAGACAGGGAAAGTGCAAGTTACCTCAGGATCCAATCTGTCACTGCATAGATCGGTCCTACCGCAAACAACGTCTGCTGGCTAACGACCTCAATAACGACCACGCGGAGACGTAATGGATGTGGACGAGGACCATGCGGTTATAACTAGTCGGCCCAAGACCGACTTCCAGTAGACAATCTTGCGCGCCTCCTCAAAGTCGCAGTCTAGAGATCTCATTTTGCTTGATGAGGCCCTACGGCATCGAGGGAACGTTCGTTAATCTTGTCACAGAAGCATTTATTCAGGATGACTTACCACGCGGGCTCCGTTCCATAGTTTTGTGAGAGCAACGGCGAAAAACACAAGCGTTGATGGGTGCGAGAACACGTTGTGGAGGATTAGAATAAGCGGGTGACGATCAGGAAGGACGAGATGTGAAACGCGGGTTGAGGGTGGATATGACCATCAAGGAGTTCAAGGCAGATCAACTGATAGAGTTTGGAATGGTGACGCAACCCTGGAGAATGGCAAGAAAGAAATGGATAAAGAAAGGACAATGAGGACGATGTGGAGTTGATGTGGAGAAAAAGAGCGGAACTCTGCTCACGGTTTGAAACAAAACCTCCATGGCGCGCACGAACTAAGTCCAAAATTAGCGTCAAATATCTACATTGAAAAGGAAAGAGAAAGAATTTACCGCCAATACGGTGCCACGCACTGCCACCGGAGATATCCTACTTTATATCTAATCTAATCTATACATCTTTGGCTTCGTCCAACAACGTACACCACGTTAACGTTATCGCATAGGTCTCCCCGCCACCTCGCCATCGTCGCCAGTCGCCGCAAAGCGGAACACCTGTGCGCGGGTAAGAAGAATCTGAAAGGCAAGGTAGTGCATCTAACCTTTCAGTAAATTTCAGTCTTCATGCCAACTTCATGCCCTTTCGTTGCGATGCTGGGTCTATTGGATAAGAGGTAAAAATCGACACGTTCAGTTGGCGTCCTGGTCTCGGCAAGTTCTTGGCGTGTTCAATTGTGCAGATGCGAATGCAACGTGAATGAAGGAGTAAGTTGCATTCACACACCCGGCGAAGGCTGAAGCTGCGTTTGACAATATCTTTTCAAAGTTCAGGTGACTGTCCATGCTCGAAATTCTGATTGCCACTCCTCTCTACACGTCTCCACGCATTTCGGACACGCTTTTGCCCAACTTGTGCTTCAAGTATATACATTCCCGACCGACAGTGGACTCGAGACAAAAATCTTATTCGCATTAAATCAGCAGATGGTAACCAATCCACGGTCCCCTTTGTTTGTATCAAAATTTTTAGCCTGCAATGACGATGGCAAAATGAATTCCTGTTTGCCTCCTGCTATCTGGTAATATGACCATTTGGATAGTAAGGCAGCGACTCTGACGTTTGCTTTAGCCAATAGTAATTCATTCACGGAGCTATCAAAATCCCAACCGAAGATATTTATGAAACTCAACACCCCACACAACTGGAAAAGGGTACAAGTATTTAGTGGGGTCTACAGGTATAAAATCAACGCGACGCACCCCCAAACTCTCCAAGCCTCAAACACCAACTCGAAGTCTCATACATACACACCATGAAACTCCTTCCGCTCATCAGCCTTGCTCTTTCCTTGAATACGTTCACTGTCAACGCGCTTGCCTGCTTCGTCGTCCGAGCTCGATCCCTCGCGACCGTTGACGAAGCCAGAATCTGCTTCCCCGAGATCCTCTCCCTCCCGGTCACAGCGCCATTACTCTGTGCGACGGAACCGACCGCATTGATAATTGTTACGCCTACGAAGCTGCAGTAGGGACCTGTAACGTCAGTCAAGATTATTATTTTTTCTTCAAAGACGGTTCCGAATCTACCATTTCCAAATTAATCTCTTCTCGTCTTTTGCCAATCAAGGGGACGTTTCCTTCCTGTACACCACGGACTCGTGCACCGCTGACAATTGCGAAGCTTGCAGAAGATTGAGTTCCTCGCATAATTCGCATAGAGAGTCTTTTAAATCTTCAAACATGAAGGAGAAGTGGAGTCGTTTCAACGTTGATAGCGAGGGATTGTTGATCGACGCCGCCATACCTGCGAACGGTGCACCGGTGAAGTCGCACACTACATGAATGAGATATAAGATTTAATTTTCTTAAAAAGTGTTTCTGGTAACTGTAGAGTTTTTACGTTAATGAACGCGCGCGGGAGTTGAGATAGCCAAATCCGAATCTGTATGTTCAACATCTTAACATTGCTAAAGTCTAGCACCGGGCCATCGCTGGCAGTGGGGAGGCACATTGCATATTGATCCGAAGCGATCGTCTAAAACTCTGGGATTCTGACGTTGAAACAAGAAGTAGAAGTAAAATATTCTTGCTCGTCGACAGCGAAAACAGGGAAATCGACCATAGATATGGTGAGTTCCGTGAGGTAAAGGTGCACCTTTTTTGGCCCCCAAATACAAGCTCGTTGTTCCCAAGTTGATTTCACCGGATGCACTACTTGCTGGCCCCTTGGTTGTTCCCCTCCTGATCGACTGATCATCATCGAGGTCGTTGTTCGGAAAAAGCCGATCTTGGATGATGAAATTCGTTCATAACTTGGCTTACCGATCATTGTGCTGGGTATTTATCTGCCAGTTATCTGCCCGGCAAAGTCCGGGATTTTGTAGTTTACATATTTTTCAATAGATACAGTACTACTGTTGCTCAATTTTTGCATGTACATACTCACAGTTGTAAGCTATAATTTCGTCTCAGAGAGTTAATTGTTTTATGTAGCCAATGTGGAGAACTCGAGACCAAAGTTATCTGCCACCCCGAAAAGTTATCTGCCATTAGTCACGTGCACGTGACAAAAACAGAATCCTTGGAAATTCAAGCCATCATTGACAACACAGAGACAATTCTTGACTTCAAATGAAGCCGGAACTCAGAGAGAAGGTGCCTTGGGTTCTCATAGAAAAATTCTAGGGGGAACCGTTGAGACAATTCAGTTATATTAGTTTTGTTGTGTTATCACCAGGCTTGTTCATCTGCGTGCGAAGCACGCAACAAAAATTTTCTCCAACTCCAAGCAGCTTTACCTCTAGAAGCACCCAGGCCATCTTGTTGAAAAATAATTTTAACACAATGTGCTGTTGGGAATATCTAAGCAAATTCTTTCTATTTTATTTCTTTTTTATGTTTTGCTTTCTTTTGACACCCAGCACATTGAACGCAAAACCCATAACTTCTCACGATTCAAGGCACAGGTGTATCGGCCCTCATTTCCGTCCACCAACATAAGACAAGGGGTACGCACCGGCAATTGCCGACATATGGGGTAGGGAGGGGGGGTGGTAGGTCGAGCGCTTATCCAAATTTAAAAAAATTGTTGATTATTTCGCTTGATTTCGCCTTATGAGAGTCCAGAAAGCTGTTGTATCTCAATCTATCAAATCCCTATGAGCGTAGGGTCGCGTTTGGCGCATCTGACGTCAGTGGCTGGGTCGGCCCGGTTCAACAACAAACGTTCACACCAAGAAGTTCACTCTGCCATCGCTCTATCGTGAGCGCTTACCGTTGGCCCTCCTCCTCCTCCTCCCGCTAAATGTCAAATTTGTGCCAACTTTCGTAAGTTCAATGGTCCGCAAGTGGATTTTGCGCTATGCTTCAGCATTGAAGCACGTTGCACGTGGTCCGTGCATATTTACTTCCGTTCCGTCAGGTCTCATTTTTTTTAGATCTATGGTCACCCTCGCCGTACCACCACCATATCTGCCATGCCAAGACAAAAAAGGTCCCAAAAGGTATTCATCTGTCCACTTACAGGGTTTGCCCTATAACCGTGAATAACTATCAACAGGAACCATCCGAGCACAACGCGTCAAGCACTCGATGGTGTCCAGAGTGCAAGATCTCTGTAGGACTCAGCTTCGCCGGCGAGAAGAACTGGACTCAACACGTCGATAGCGCCGCTCATAAGACGAACGTCCGCCAAGCTGCAGCCATTCCAACCAAGAAGATCAGTTCGTTTTTCACCAAGACGGTGACACCTACCGCCTCCTGCCCCACTTTCCGCTGTCTAAAGACCAGCGTCCGCACCAGAAAGATGGCCGCCCCCGCGACGTATACTGGGATAGCCATATCTAAGTAAGTGATCATGATGGAATCGTACGCATGCGTTTATGTCGAACACACTAGTACCGCACCTGCCGTTCGTCATTGGGAGTGAAATTTTTAACGCAGAGGCTTACAGTTGCGTCCAGCTTGTCGGTACTATCATCACTTGGTTTTTGTCGGGGTCATTATTGGTGCAATGTTGTGTGTTTACTTCACTCTATTTCTTAACCATACCACTCATCCTCATCTCTTGCGGATTTTCAGACGATTTCTTCTGCGCCGATCATTTGAATGGGGACTTGAAATTCATCAAAGTAGCAGGTGCGCATCATCGCGATTTTTGTTGTCTCGCCTTCATGTACCAAATATTAGTTTGGATATGCCTCGCCGTTGATCAGCCTGGTGCGGTCGATGGCTGTGACTGCGGGTGCTTGGCAAAGCTTAATAGTTGCATGGGGAAACCCAACAATTTTCACTGGCCCTTCCGTGTTTCCCGTCCTTACCGTACCACTCACTGGGATAGGCGAGTCTTCCACTCAACCGATGCTTCAACGTACTGACTTCGCCATTAATAGAAGCCTGCATTGTTCAGTTTTTTTTTGCCTGGTGAGTCCTCATAAAACCTCGTTTTCGCGCATAACCTCCAACATCCTTATAGGCGAATATGGACCCTGAAAAGAGGGTTCAAAATCTATCGAATTATTTCAAGCGTAATGTGTTTGGTTAACGGCCTTCCCTGGTTTGTTTTACATGCATTGAACTTTTTCTAGGTGGCGTTTATGCAATTAGCGGCTGCGATTGTCAGTGCCCGTGGAGCAGCTGTACGTGGTTCATAACTTTACGGCAAACGCTTCATAGATTTGATAATAGTACGCTCAATCTGAAAGGTTATTAAGCCGATGGCAGCATACTTTAGACCTTTCAGCTGAGATACGTTCTCTTTTGCCATATCTGCGAGATGCTTAAAGTGCTCAACCTTTCCATCAAAATCTTTGGTTATGGGGGACCTTGATCTGTGACTCCATCATCGTTGCGACCATGACATTTCTGGTACTCCCGTTCTCAGTGTAATTTAAACTGGTTCAAATCTTCTCTCTTTCTCTAGCTCGTACAGGCAAAACTAGAATCCTCATTTGAGTCAACGAAGCGTATTATCGATCGTCTCATTATTGTAACCTGGGAGACCTCTGCCGTCACCCTGATCACGACTCTCGTTCAACTAATTTTATATTTAAGATCTCCGACAAATTCACTCAACCGAGTTGGAATGTAAGGCAAGCGATAAACTTAGTGTGAATGCTACTGATGTCTAATCTTCCAGAATCTACATTTTGGGGGGCTTGTAACTTGTCCCTGAGCTGTGAGTGTCTTTTAAGAGATGCTGACTCGAACAGGTATTCCAACGTGCTCCTTAGCGTTCTGAATAGCCGGAAACGTGCTCGGCATCGGCTAGTTGAACCAAGTCAAACGTTCAGCTTTAATTTTTCTCAGCAAAGTACTACAACGCCTCTGTCATCCATATCCGAGGAAGCCCCAAGCAGCGAAGTGGCTAGTAAAACGCAAAAAGACGAGGAAGGCCATGTCAAATCCGAAAGCTCACCTCGACGTTGAGTCGAGGTCCGTCTTTGAGACCTACTTAATCCTCCGGGAAGCCGTGTTATGATTTCTTTTTCGCAATACGTGCACCGACAAGTTTGCCTTCACCTTGGAATGGTATGTTGTCGTCAAAGTCTGTTAATTATTGTGAGCTCTGGGGTAATATTTCGTAGCTGAATTAAAAGGGTATCCGAACAATTTCTCGGATCTGACGGGAAGTTCGACACTGGTTAAATTCCAACTAGGCAATCGGGATAACCAGAATTGACTGACGGAGGCTCGTCACTAATTCAATAGTAGAGAATAATGTAGTAATAGAAAGTCATGGTATACTATGCAGTCGATAAATAGTAATAATGTAGTCATCTAATCATAATCGTGGTCGTAAAGTATTAGTCGTAAAGTAAGGTAATCAAAAGAATGAAATAAATAGTCCGTATACCTCAACGCTGTCAAAAGAAACTTGGCCTACCATCCCAACAAGAGCGCAAAACCGACCACCAGCCACGCAGGAAGATACCCACCATCCCCTACGCGCATGCGAACCCCAGCGCTGGACTTGGTGCCATTATTTGCCGAAGAGGTCACATCGTCGTCCACCGCCTTGACCATCGAGGAATCACGCAGGATCGTTGCAGGCAAAGTAGGCTGTGTCTCAATCTTCCCGGAACCGAGCATCACCTCAACGCCGACGGAAGGGACGCCATTTACAACGACGAACAACCACGCGGGGCCAGGGGCAATGATGGCAGGGTTCGGAGGGAGCTGTGCGACGTGGAGAAGGGCCGTGTTATTGCTGAACCCGGTGTAGGTAGATTGGAGCTGAAGGAGACGTTGGCCCATGTTCTTGTGTGACAGGGTGCGTTAGCGGTCATATAAGAAACAAAGAAAGAACCGCGTACAATAGCGTGGGTCGAAAATCCGGTTTTGATAAGGACGACCGTGGCACCCACCACATTGGTGATGTCGCCGAACAGATCGGCGGAATCCAAGCTGATATCGAACGATGGCCCGCCATACGAAAACTGGGTGATGAGGCCTTTGGGCTGAGGACGCCTCATGTTATAATACTTGGGGAAGAACCGCTCAGTGCGATGTTCGGACGGGTATCGCAGCTCGGGAAGATCGGACCAATCAGAGTTGGGGTTTGAGCCAGAGATGAATACCGAACCTGAAAAAAGATCAGTTGGAGAACTCCAAAGGAAACGATTCTAGTAATCACCGTCAGGAAGGAGGGTTGCCGACGAATGATACATCCTAGGAACGGTACTGGGAGAAAACCCATCGCTCGACCATTGTTTTCCTGCTGCTGCCTTGGGATCGTAGATGAGTGGAGTGAGAACGGGATCGTCGGCATACGACTGGCCGACGGCCCAAGTATCGTTTCCGTAGCCAGCAGTACCTATGTATAAAAAATCAGCGTTGTCGATGAGGGCCCTGAACGCGTACACGTACCCTTTCGCGCACCATTGAGCGCCAAGACTGTTTGATCAGGGAGGAGGATCAAGCTTGTGAGCACACGCGGCTCCGGGAAGGGTTCTACATCTCGGTATTTGCCTGAAACGTCGGGGGTGATCTGGACGCACGAGGCGGAAGTCGGGGTCTCCATCGCGTTGAAGCCAGGGGCGCGCCATCTGAATCGTTCACGTTAGGGACGCCCAATGCCGTGGACGCGGAAAGGAGCTTACTGGTCAGTTGGAACGTTGGAACCGCCACAAAACATGATAGTCGCCGTGTAATTGTTGCTCGGAGTAAGAGGCATCATGGTGGTGCCAGCGCTAGCAGGATAGGTCCTTACCGCTGCCGGCATATCGTCGAGGGGCTGTTCATTTTGGGTCTTGTAATCCATTAGGATGGTTTGCCAGTTAGATTGTATCAGGAGCTTTCCGGAGGGAAGGAGCCAGGTGAGCGGGAAGAGGTTGGTAGGGAGTGTGTTTTCAAGGACAGGAGAGTGGACGGGCTGGCCTCTGGACGGGTAGAACTCGTAAGTGGGGTTGTTCTGTCCTGGGTCGTTGACGAATCCTCCGGTCCTGCAACCACCAATCTAGATGGAGACATCAGCTGGAATAATTTACGGATAACGGGGCGACGTACGATAATGAAGCTTCCATCCTCAAGAGTCTCCCTACAAGGCAGGTTAGTCATTGTTTCGGAGTTTCTGACGAGTACTCACACCGTGGGGTACCATCTTTGATCAATCGCAGTAGGCGAGATGGACCACTGCATATTGCCATCAGGACCTTTGGAGAGCAGACGAACGCTATGACGGGCCTTGATGAGAATAGACAGACTTTTATAAAATGGTTGACTCACGAGTTGCGGCCATCGAGATCATTGTATGGCCCTCCTCCATCCTGGCGATCAGCGGTCATCCCGCCATACGTCACAGCTTGATTCCCACCGACGATGGACCAAGTCCCGTCTCCCATCACACCACCACCCTAAGGGAAAGCGTCAGCCACACACGCACAAATGAAATGACAGAAGAGCGTACCGCGCAGAACGAGTTGGTGACAATCTCCATGGCTCGCTGGTCATTGTTGCGGAGATCCCATTCTACAGCGAGCTCAGATACTGTATGCCTGCAACAAAAAACAAAAAAAGAGGTGGCTGACCTTGAGCCCAAGCGGGATGACCATTGATCTGACCGGGATTGTTCTCAGCTCTGTCGGTAATGTAGACCTTGTCGAAAGATCCAAGAAACATCTACGCGGGATTGAGTAAAGGCGTGTTTGCATACATCGTCGAGTTACTGACCTGCTGTGCGTTGACGAGACTCTTACCGAGGATCTCAAAAGTGCCTGGAACTCCATGATGAGCGGGTTGTTGGGGTTGAGGTGCCTGTTGCTGGGCGATGGTGGCTGGCACGGCGAGGGCGAGAGCGAATAGATTGTGGGCGTAAAAGTTCTTCATGTGGTCGTCGTCGAGGATTAGGTATAGATGTCGTTAAATAGGCGTTATGTCGTTAGGGTATAGTGTCTTGAGGACTAAGAGAACAGCGAGGAGGGGGGAGACTAGAAAAGGAGAAGAAAAAACAGAGAAGATGGTGGTAGTGAAGAAAGAAGGGCGAGATCGAAAGTTCGCCTCTAAAACAGCCAGTTCTGTCACGTGTGCGCGTCGTTTACATAAACAACTCGGGATCGATCAAAGGGTCTCAAGCTTTTCTTTGCTCCAAAGAGGATGAAACTCAGAGAGGCGATACGTGAGTATTTCCAATTTCTTGAAATCATTTGCGAGCGAGTCGAATGCCAATACTTACTTCAAATCACGATAGGCCAGATTTACCTGGAAGCAAGCTTATCCCGTTCAAATTATCGCATATTCAATCTACAGGAGTGATAATCCAGAGCTGATTCGGCGGGAAGAACGGCGGTTCACTCGGACCAACGATTAGCAAGCCGCAAGCGACCTACATAATTTCCAACAAACCGCCTTTCAATAGTACAAAATACAGAACTCACCTGAGTTCCTGCTTCATTCTCAGGTAAAACCCAACCATCCTTCGTCACCGGGTTGTCAATGCTGAAAAACTATGTTTAACCTCACTCCAGCTCGACGAAGGAACCTACTTACATGTAGACATCTTTTCCAACATCCGGAGCATTCGTAAGACACCATCTAACGCCCTCATCTACCCCCTCAAACAACGACGCAAACACCTGGCGATTTTTCGAGAACGCAGGAGCACCGCCAGCTTTGACAGTGTATACGAAAAGTAACACACTCCCCAAATCGGGACAGCGACACATAGGGTCATAACGCGACACATAGGGTAAATTGCCGACACATTGATGTGTTCCTCCTTTCTAATGTGTCGATTTTACATGTGTTCGACACATCTGAATGTGTCGAATCTATGTCATCGTGTGCCTGCTCATCTGGCCAACTTCAGTTTCTTTTTTTTTATTACAAGTCCCCCTGTCCAAGTCCTTCTGTACCCGGGTAAATGGCAATATAATATGTATTCCTTATCTACGAGAAACACTTTACATGGGAAGGTAATAGTATACCTACATATGTAGAAGTAGGAAGTATCAACGTAGGAGCACCACGTCTCCCCTTCAATAACGACCCCTTGCTAATCGATTGTTTTGGGCTCGTGTTCGGGTTGTGTTCGTACGTCGGGGCTGGTTGTGCACGCTGGCGTTAAGCTCAACACGTCGGTGTTGGTTCGTAGAGGGGGGCGTTGGGTCATGTTATGTCGGCATCACGAGGTTTTTCTGGTGATATGGGGTATGCGAGGAAGAGAGTGGGGGTGGAGGATGGGGGCAGGCTGGGGAATTGTCGATGGTGCGATTGGGTTTGCCAATCGTGGTCGTGGGCACCCGTGTCCGTTTGTCGAGGGTGGTGATGAGCCCCCGTGGCCCCGTGGACATTAGTGGGCGCTCGTCGTCGTCCGTCGATCGTGGGCCCTCGTGGCCATCCGTCGATCGTGGGCGTGGGCCGTACATAGAAGCTTGTCAATTGTGGTGGTGGGTCCTGGTACCCAATCGTCAGAGATCGTGGTGGGCCATCATCGGCGTTCCTCGATGGTGGTGCTGGGCGCGCGTGGATGTTGGTGGGCGCTCGTCTCCGTCCGTCGATGGTGGTGCTGGCGGGCCCTCGTGGCCGTTCGTCGATCCTGGTGGTGGGCCCCGTGGACGTTCGTTGGTGGTCGTCGCCGTTCCTCAATCGTGGTGGTGGATCCTGGTGGCCGGTCGTCGATGGTCGTGGTGGTTGTGAGAAGAGAGGGGTAGTGACGTGTGACATCGCATTCGTCACCTCACCCAATTGGGATGTGTCCAACTGTGTTGCTCGTCCTCTTGTCGTCCTCTGATCCTCGACACAGTGTCGAGGATGAGCCTTATCCCCTTTCGGGGAGTGTGACGCCGTACGTATATCCTCCAGCTTTGATGGTGTAAACCCCAGATTGCTCTTCAATTACCAACTACGACGATCACAAAGAATGCTCAGGTTGATTGCCAATTCATTCAAGAATCAAGACTTACGGGATACGCCCGTTGTCCAGAAGCGATAGAAACAATCGGCTTGGGAAGGAGACTATGATCTTCGTGGGCTGCCCGCTGGACGAAAGAATCGAAGCATTTATTGCGGATGAGGTATTTTCCTGTAGGGAGCGTCATTTTTGACGGTGCTCTGGAAGACGTACCTTCGGGCTTTTATATATCGTGATCGTAACAAGATCGTAAACTTCATTTCCACGCTTGTGCGATAGAATTCGAGGAAGCGTGAGGTTGTTTGTGTTAGGGGTATGGAAGGTCCGTTCATATAAATCACTTGACACTCGCTAGATAGCAAGAACGAAGCTTACTTTGCTGAGCTCAGAGCTTGGCGCACATAGTGAGGAAGCATCTAAAAATAAAGGTTACAGCTGGCGAACCATTCGACCAGCTAAATGAGGTCACGATGAACGAAATATTCAACGGAAATGTCTTTTCTCCTGTTCCGGACGAAAGAAGACCGCACCAACGTATGCAGTATGTACCCACTGTCAGACGCGAAAACGCCACAAGATGCCCAAGAAATATCTAGTCTATGAATCATAGATAGCAAAGTACAACAATAAATGGGCACAGGAAAATCTGCGTGGCACGAGCGTGGCGTGCGTGTAGGTGCGTGCAAGGGTCTAGCGTGCAGGGAGGGGCTGCGTGCACTGACAGAGGATGTGCGTGCATGCTCCTAGCGTGCACCCGGGCGCGCGTGCATAATATATAGGGTGCGTGTATGCGCACCTCATAGTATGAGGTGCGTGCATAATAAAAACAGTCAAGTATCTTACTGTTTCATAATGTACACTAGTGTGGCCCTCCTGTAGGATACTTAATTGTTTACAGCCATGTGCTGAACATAGGGCACGGTCTTCTTGATCATCTTGGGGCATGGTTTGGGAAGCGATTTCTTTTCCGTCAGTTGTATTATCTCTTCGCGGTGAATGTAATCGGGTCCAAACTATTTGACATCATGTGAGTCACCTCAAACTTAGTGGGTTTCACTTACCTGAAGATCATCACCATCTCCGGGACAATCCTGGTGATTCAAGTCTTCCATCCTTGCATACGGATCCCAATCTTGGTGATGTCCTGTGTCCAAGCCCCATTGACAATAACTCGTGATCCCCACAGCTCTCGAAACCTCAAACATCTTGGTCTCCAGATTCTCCAAGGCCTCGCGTTCAACATCAATGTCGAACAAGACTGAAGGGATACTTGTAAATTGGATCCTCCAAGCCTCGTTGATGATTTCTGGCTGTGTGAGTACCTTGAACTTTGGTTCATTTTTGATATGTTCTGCAGTGTAAAGGGTGAACACATGAGCGAGCAGTAAGCGCCCGAGCCAGGTCTCTGCATTTTTGCTGATGTGACACAGAAACCAATTTGCAATCTGGGCTCTCTCGATGATAGAAAGAGCTCCGCAATACAGAACCAAGCTTGTTTGAAGAGGCTTTTTGCCATTTTCTAACCAATCTCTTGCCGGGATGATTTCACTCTTCAGGTCATCCGGACCATAGCATGTGAGTAATTTCTTCAGAAGCTTTTTGAATGGCGAGAGGATTTTGTTGATTTCCTCGCTGTATGGTATTTTAGATGGATCCGCGAGAATGTCTTCTGAGGTTTTGACGTCCCGGGCATGTTTCCATTTTCCGAGCTAAAAATGTGGATGAGTACATTATCTGATTAAACCAATGGTGTCACTCACCCGTATTACTCGTCTTGCCAATCGGTCGTTCCACAACGAATCAACGATGTCCTTGGTATTCACAACAGAAAATCCACCAGCTGCAGGCTCATCCTTGTCAAGATATTGATTTTCCCTCCACCAATGCACCCTCCAACCGTGTTGCACTGCCTGAATGAGGCGCACCGGATACCAAAACAGCTCACGTCTCGCTAGCGCGCCTCTCCCCGCTCTAATGAACAAATTTAAGTACCATTCATAGTGGAGAATATCAAGGTCTGACCGTAATCGTAACTCGAGTGGTTTATTCAATGCAAGACGTGCCTCGAGCTCCCTGTAAGATTTTTTGGTCAACTCAAACACTAATATGGACAATTCAAATCCTTACTTTCATTTAGACTTCCTTGACAAGGGAAAATGGTGCGACAAATCACATGAATCACAGATAAACAGGGCATCTGGCACAAGGTTACTGGCTCTTCCATCGCGCTGGCACGCAATATGAGACCAATCACGACATTGATCGCATTGGATAGCCACCTCATGCTCGTGATGATAAAGAATATTACCATTACCGATGATCCCACATCGGCAGTTCAACTCAAATTCTGAATCTGGGAGAGAAGACAGAGGGCTAGGTGGAGTAGTCGGTGATCCAGGTTGGGAGATTACACCTTCCTCGGGCTCTGGAGACAGAGATTCCTCAGTAATGTCAGCTGGTGCATCGTGCATGAGTATCAAAGCTGGCAGGTTTGTCTCTGATTGGGTGACCATTATTCGTCAAATCATCATATGTATAGATAGTGTTTGAAAGTCCGGTTAGGTCCGGTTATTGAGTGCCCAGGGGCTCTAACCGAGACCGAGACCGGTTAGCCTTTGTCCCGAAACCTAAAATAACCGAACCGGACCGCAACTAACCGGTTACGGTTGGTTATTTGCAGTTACTAACCGGTTAGGACCGAAAAATAAAGAATCGGTTATAACAAGGCAAATATGTTCATATGTATCTTGATAGATATTATTTCTGCATATTCTAGCTTTAAAACGAGCCCAAGAACGCTAAAATTGGCGAAGAATTGACATATTTATGCAATTATCCTTGAAAGTCTACACATTTGAGTGATATTTTAGAGATTTGACTGTAACTTAGTCAAATTTTAAGCGTTTTCGACGTTCTCAAGTGCGTTTTGAAGGTGTATAATAGGGCTGGTTATAACCGGTTATTTAACGGTTAGTTAACCGCAAAATAACCGGTTATTCCATTTTCGAAATCAACTAACCCTAACTGCGGTTAGGTTAGTGTTGCGGTTAGGTCCGGTTATTTTCTGGTTATTTTCC
>NW_001889910.1:175111-176163 GCF_000143565.1 Laccaria bicolor S238N-H82
GAAAAAAGATCAGTTGGAGAACTCCAAAGGAAACGATTCTAGTAATCACCGTCAGGAAGGAGGGTTGCCGACGAATGATACATCCTAGGAACGGTACTGGGAGAAAACCCATCGCTCGACCATTGTTTTCCTGCTGCTGCCTTGGGATCGTAGATGAGTGGAGTGAGAACGGGATCGTCGGCATACGACTGGCCGACGGCCCAAGTATCGTTTCCGTAGCCAGCAGTACCTATGTATAAAAAATCAGCGTTGTCGATGAGGGCCCTGAACGCGTACACGTACCCTTTCGCGCACCATTGAGCGCCAAGACTGTTTGATCAGGGAGGAGGATCAAGCTTGTGAGCACACGCGGCTCCGGGAAGGGTTCTACATCTCGGTATTTGCCTGAAACGTCGGGGGTGATCTGGACGCACGAGGCGGAAGTCGGGGTCTCCATCGCGTTGAAGCCAGGGGCGCGCCATCTGAATCGTTCACGTTAGGGACGCCCAATGCCGTGGACGCGGAAAGGAGCTTACTGGTCAGTTGGAACGTTGGAACCGCCACAAAACATGATAGTCGCCGTGTAATTGTTGCTCGGAGTAAGAGGCATCATGGTGGTGCCAGCGCTAGCAGGATAGGTCCTTACCGCTGCCGGCATATCGTCGAGGGGCTGTTCATTTTGGGTCTTGTAATCCATTAGGATGGTTTGCCAGTTAGATTGTATCAGGAGCTTTCCGGAGGGAAGGAGCCAGGTGAGCGGGAAGAGGTTGGTAGGGAGTGTGTTTTCAAGGACAGGAGAGTGGACGGGCTGGCCTCTGGACGGGTAGAACTCGTAAGTGGGGTTGTTCTGTCCTGGGTCGTTGACGAATCCTCCGGTCCTGCAACCACCAATCTAGATGGAGACATCAGCTGGAATAATTTACGGATAACGGGGCGACGTACGATAATGAAGCTTCCATCCTCAAGAGTCTCCCTACAAGGCAGGTTAGTCATTGTTTCGGAGTTTCTGACGAGTACTCACACCGTGGGGTACCATCTTTGATCAATCGCAGTAGGCGAGATGGACCACTGCA
>NW_001889910.1:177354-189580 GCF_000143565.1 Laccaria bicolor S238N-H82
TCATTTGCGAGCGAGTCGAATGCCAATACTTACTTCAAATCACGATAGGCCAGATTTACCTGGAAGCAAGCTTATCCCGTTCAAATTATCGCATATTCAATCTACCAGGAGTGATAATCCAGAGCTGATTCGGCGGGAAGAACGGCGGTTCACTCGGACCAACGATTAGCAAGCCGCAAGCGACCTACATAATTTCCAACAAACCGCCTTTCAATAGTACAAAATACAGAACTCACCTGAGTTCCTGCTTCATTCTCAGGTAAAACCCAACCATCCTTCGTCACCGGGTTGTCAATGCTGAAAAACTATGTTTAACCTCACTCCAGCTCGACGAAGGAACCTACTTACATGTAGACATCTTTTCCAACATCCGGAGCATTCGTAAGACACCATCTAACGCCCTCATCTACCCCCTCAAACAACGACGCAAACACCTGGCGATTTTTCGAGAACGCAGGAGCACCGCCAGCTTTGATGGTGTAAACCCCAGATTGCTCTTCAATTACCCACTACGACGATCACAAAGAATGCTCAGGTTGATTGCCAATTCATTCAAGAATCAAGACTTACGGGATACGCCCGTTGTCCAGAAGCGATAGAAACAATCGGCTTGGGAAGGAGACTATGATCTTCGTGGGCTGCCCGCTGGACGAAAGAATCGAAGCATTTATTGCGGATGAGGTATTTTCCTGTAGGGAGCGTCATTTTTGACGGTGCTCTGGAAGACGTACCTTCGGGCTTTTATATATCGTGATCGTAACAAGATCGTAAACTTCATTTCCACGCTTGTGCGATAGAATTCGAGGAAGCGTGAGGTTGTTTGTGTTAGGGGTATGGAAGGTCCGTTCATATAAATCACTTGACACTCGCTAGATAGCAAGAACGAAGCTTACTTTGCTGAGCTCAGAGCTTGGCGCACATAGTGAGGAAGCATCTAAAAATAAAGGTTACAGCTGGCGAACCATTCGACCAGCTAAATGAGGTCACGATGAACGAAATATTCAACGGAAATGCCTTTTCTCCTGTTCCGGACGAAAGAAGACCGCACCAACGTATGCAGTATGTACCCACTGTCAGACGCGAAAACGCCACAAGATGCCCAAGAAATATCTAGTCTATGAATCATAGATAGCAAAGTACAACAATAAATGGGCACAGGAAAATTTGCGTGGCACGAGCGTGGCGTGCGTGTAGGTGCGTGCAAGGGTCTAGCGTGCAGGGAGGGGCTGCGTGCACTGACAGAGGATGTGCGTGCATGCTCCTAGCGTGCACCCGGGCGCGCGTGCATAATATATAGGGTGCGTGTATGCGCACCTCATAGTATGAGGTGCGTGCATAATAAAAACAGTCAAGTATCTTACTGTTTCATAATGTACACTAGTGTGGCCCTCCTGTAGGATACTTAATTGTTTACAGCCATGTGCTGAACATAGGGCACGGTCTTCTTGATCATCTTGGGGCATGGTTTGGGAAGCGATTTCTTTTCCGTCAGTTGTATTATCTCTTCGCGGTGAATGTAATCGGGTCCAAACTATTTGACATCATGTGAGTCACCTCAAACTTAGTGGGTTTCACTTACCTGAAGATCATCACCATCTCCGGGACAATCCTGGTGATTCAAGTCTTCCATCCTTGCATACGGATCCCAATCTTGGTGATGTCCTGTGTCCAAGCCCCATTGACAATAACTCGTGATCCCCACAGCTCTCGAAACCTCAAACATCTTGGTCTCCAGATTCTCCAAGGCCTCGCGTTCAACATCAATGTCGAACAAGACTGAAGGGATACTTGTAAATTGGATCCTCCAAGCCTCGTTGATGATTTCTGGCTGTGTGAGTACCTTGAACTTTGGTTCATTTTTGATATGTTCTGCGGTGTAAAGGGTGAACACATGAGCTAGCAGTAAGCACCCGAGCCAGGTCTCTGCATTTTTGCTGATGTGACACAGAAACCAATTTGCAATCTGGGCTCTCTCGATGATAGAAAGAGCTCCGCAATACAGAACCAAGCTTGTTTGAAGAGGCTTTTTGCCATTTTCTAACCAATCTCTTGCCGGGATGATTTCACTCTTCAGGTCATCCGGACCATAGCATGTGAGTAATTTCTTCAGAAGCTTTTTGAATGGCGAGAGGATTTTGTTGATTTCCTCGCTGTATGGTATTTTAGATGGATCCGCGAGAATGTCTTCTGAGGTTTTGACGTCCCGGGCATGTTTCCATTTTCCGAGCTAAAAATGTGGATGAGTACATTATCTGATTAAACCAATGGTGTCACTCACCCGTATTACTCGTCTTGCCAATCGGTCGTTCCACAACGAATCAACGATGTCCTTGGTATTCACAACAGAAAATCCACCAGCTGCAGGCTCATCCTTGTCAAGATATTGATTTTCCCTCCACCAATGCACCCTCCAACCGTGTTGCACTGCCTGAATGAGGCGCACCGGATACCAAAACAGCTCACGTCTCGCTAGCGCGCCTCTCCCCGCTCTAATGAACAAATTTAAGTACCATTCATAGTGGAGAATATCAAGGTCTGACCGTAATCGTAACTCGAGTGGTTTATTCAATGCAAGACGTGCCTCGAGCTCCCTGTAAGATTTTTTGGTCAACTCAAACACTAATATGGACAATTCAAATCCTTACTTTCATTTAGACTTCCTTGACAAGGGAAAATGGTGCGACAAATCACATGAATCACAGATAAACGGGGCATCTGGCACAAGGTTACTGGCTCTTCCATCGCGCTGGCACGCAATATGAGACCAATCACAACATTGATCGCATTGGATAGCCACCTCATGCTCGTGATGATAAAGAATATTACCATTACCGATGATCCCACATCGGCAGTTCAACTCAAATTCTGAATCTGGGAGAGAAGACAGAGGGCTAGGTGGAGTAGTCGGTGATCCAGGTTGGGAGATTACACCTTCCTCGGGCTCTGGAGACAGAGATTCCTCAGTAATGTCAGCTGGTGCATCGTGAGAAACATACTCAAGGGTCCACGATCTCAAAGGGTTCAAAAGCCAGGTGCACTTGTTGCTCTCGAGCTTGACAAATTGGTCTGAGTGGTAGGTCGTTGAAAAGAGCCTGTCAAGGTTATTTGTCAAGAATCGCAAATTGAATTTCTTCGCGAGGGCAGCTGTTCAAACTTGAAAGCATAAATCCTGTGCAACAGCTCCTCCACAAAGCAAATAAAAAGCCTGATAGACCACAAAATTTTGAGGTAGGCCAACATGCTTTCTGGCCACATGAGTATCAAAGCTGGCAGGTTTGTCTCTGATTGGGTGACCATTATTCGTCAAATCATCATATGTATAGATAGTGTTTGAAAGTCCGGTTATTGGGTGCCCAGGGGCTCTAACCGAGACCGAGACCGGTTAGCCTTTGTCCCGAAACCTAAAATAACCGAACCGGACCGCAACTAACCGGTTACGGTCGGTTATTTGCAGTTACTAACCGGTTAGGACCGAAAAATAAAGAATCGGTTATAACAAGGCAAATATGTTCATATGTATCTTGATAGATATTATTTCTGCATATTCTAGCTTTAAAACGAGCCCAAGAATGCTAAAATTGGCGAAGAATTGACATATTTATGCAATTATCCTTGAAAGTCTACACATTTGAGTGATATTTTAGAGATTTGACTGTAACTTAGTCAAATTTTAAGTGTTTTCGACGTTCTCAAGTGCGTTTTGAAGGTGTATAATAGGGCTGGTTATAACCGGTTATTTAACGGTTAGTTAACCGCAAAATAACCGGTTATTCCATTTTCGAAATCAACTAACCCTAACTGTGGTTAGGTTAGTGTTGCGGTTAGGTCCGGTTATTTTCCGGTTATTTTCCGGTTAACTAACCTAACTTTCAAACACTATGTATAGATGACCTTCTTGTTGTCCGAGGCATACCGAGCAATAAAATGATTGCCATCTTCGTTGGTCAAGGCTAGTCCCATGAGATCATAAACAAGTCCATGAGAATTTGCCACAGATTGGGTATGAGGAAGCAGCGTCGAAGGAAAATCCCATTCCTGAGGCATGGTCTTGGATGGATGCTCATCACCAACTTCAATAGTGAAAAGAAGCAGGAGAGAAGTAAGCAGATAACAAATATCTTCTCTGGCACCCAGACAAAGAGGTACAGTCTCCTTGACACGCCAGCAACTAGTTGCTGGAACTTGCTCTTTGTCTAGGGAGACCCAATCCACAAAATCTCCCTGAAACTGTTTGAAGTTGTGTGGTGTCAGCTGTTGGATTCGTCGTCGTTGAGGGTGGTGAGAAATCTCAACATGAGGACCACCAATACTGGACGATCCCGTGCAGTAGTGAATCTCGATGAAGAGTGTTTCGAAAGTGGAAACTGGACGATAGGATGAATGCACTTCCTCCAGTTTGACCAGCTCTGCAAACCAGGCCTAAAAAGAAATGAATCAGTCTCAGGTGAATATGGCAAAGATACATACAAAAAGTGATTCAAATCCACTAACAGTCTTGATAACCTTCTTTTTCTTCAGGTGGGTATGTAGGGAGTCCTGTTGACAACAGAGGAATGTTGATGTAGTCTTTTCAACCTCATTGAGATCATACCGCTCCAACAAATGAGAAAATACTGGACGTATTGCAGAGTTTTCTGGAAGTGCATTATAAATAGCCTTGAATTCGTTGACTGAACAGTGCATGGTGGTATAGAGAAGTTGCAACAAAGAGTCGAGCCAGCAAGAATTCTTGAACCAGGGATAGCTCGGCAGGTCTTGAACAGCAGGACTGGTAGCCGGAGACTCTGCTATCTTTGGGTCTGGTTTCATCGGCTTTGGTTTCTTCAGCTCTGGTTCCTTTTTTGTGAAGCTTTTCAATGTCAATTGCTTTTGCTTTGCATTTGTGCCCAAGAGTTCCTTGTTCGTGTCTGGTGGGTGTCCGTCATTCTTTTTGCACTTTTTATCTGCAGGTTTTCTGGAGCATGTGGGTTTTGTTCTACCAATATTCTCCTTGACAATCTTCCATGGCTCTGCTTTGCCATAGCGGATTGGCTTCCCTTCTATTGATTTATCTGCATTAGAATACATTCAAGAGACAATAAAAAAGGAACTCACAAGTTGCTCCATCATGAAGGCGTTCATAATATACAGCGACAGCATGTAAGGAGTACATCCCTTCTAAAAATTCATGATTACGGCCGCAGGCACTGTAAAGCTTCCAATGAATCGCTTCCTCTGTGTTATTGTCAGCTGGCAGAGAATCCCAAAGATCAATATGCATTTTTCTCTCAGACTCGAAGAGCATAAACACATCAGCCAGCCATGTCCACCATTCCATCCAGGAAGCAAGCTTAGGGAAATCACATACCAGGAGAAAAGCCTGTGAGGTGAATTCTGCTGAGGTTGGAAGCGTTAAGAGGCCCAATGCATGCATGATAAATGTGTCTGCCATTGCAGGTGAAATGATGCCAGAGATACGGCTGACACGCATAACACCAGCGCAGTAATGTTCTCTACATCCTTTCAGGAGATGCTCTGCAGCCACCTGAAGCTCCTGCCGATTTCGTGTATTATCAGGTCGAGCCATCCAGAAGACAACAAAGCCTTGGATGAATCCACTACGCTCTGCCTCACTGAAGTCCATGACCTGACAAATTAACAATTCAACGAGGGAAAAGTTGGTGGAATAAAAATGATGACATACCCCTGCGAAGAGATCATCTGTTATGGGAATCCCTCGTGCTTCTGCCTCATGAGCGATGCTCATAATAACTGCAAGGAAGTGGTTCTTGAAGTGGATGGCACTAGCTCTGTTTGAGTAGGATAAGACTCCAGGAACCCAGCATAAGAGTGTTGAGCAATAAGTCGAAGAAACAACAAGGAGGGAAGTTTGCTCCTTCCAAAAGTCATGAGTAGTGTCATTCACCATTCCATTGACTGAACCCTCCAAATGCTGATTCTTGACCATTTGTGATCACATGAAATTTGTCTGGACCGATATGACCACCTCTTCACTGAGAGTGGAATGGATAACAAAGTTTGGATGCTCGTTAGCGAACTTGGAAAATGAGGCTAACAGAGCATCAGTGCCCTGGACATGACCCTTCTTGAGTTTTGAACACTCTTTGCTGACCTGGTGAGCATTCAAAAACACATCTGAGATATCTGCGATGGATTTGCCAGGCCCATTGAGTCCTGGAACTCCAACAATTAGTTGAAGCGGTCCTGATTTTGGATACGCCTTGACTAATTCTTTGAATTGTCGCTGTTCTTTGGGAAAGAGGTGTAGTAAATGAGTCAGTTGACGGTGCGTATGAAAGCCACCATTTTCGTAATGAACACCATCCGACCATCACCAGAGGTAAGAAATTATGTTGCACCTGCAGTGAGAGAGCTCAGCCCCACATTGACATGGTTCGGTTAACTGCTTGTTAATTCCTTGAGCCACTGTGTGGGGTCGGACAAGTGTTTTGCAAAGTGGATTGTCACATTCAATGACCCCCAGGCAGTGTCTTGAGGATTTCTTCCCTCCCTCCCAGTTTTTAGCGTGCTCATTTCCTTTTCAATCACCTCCATTAACTTGAACGGCCCAATGCACATGGAGATTTCCTGTTTCTTCTATCTCTGCAGGTGTAAAGTTGTGCTTGACGTTTCCATTGGGCCAACCGACCCATTCCCCGGTGTCAATATAAACCGAATCAGAGGGATCACTTTTGTGTAGAGTGGGGAGAGGCGAGGATTTTAAAGGTGTGGAAGTGACTGGTACATAATTCCCATCTGAGGTATGCTTGTAAAAGACATTGTCTTTTGATACAGAATTCCCAGACTGCGAGGCACCTTTATTCTGGGAGATAGCAATAGCTTCTGGATGTAATTTTGAAAATCAGTCCAAATCCATGATTTCAATGAGTGGTGATGCACAGGCTGCCTTGTTGGGTGATGCGACCTTTTCCTCTCCAATACCTCCTTCAATGTACCTCAATAGACGGCCTAACACAGTCCAACTAATTAGAAAATATTTAATATTGCATGACTTTGAAATACCATCCATGCTATACACAGGTATTAGGTCCTGAAATTTTTTCACAGTCGAAACAGCCCTTTTAGATTGTGCTTCATCTGGTTCTGGTGGTCCAAAGTACCGAAAAACATACCTGAGAAAGTCCTACATGAAATATTTAGAATCTGAATCTGGTTTAATGTTGGGGGACTCACCATCATCTTGAGAAAATTGCCCTTCAATGAAGGAGAAAGTAAGGAAGAATCAGGATGATATTTGTTGACCCCGATCACTTTCCATTGAACGGAACCTAACTCTAAATTGTGGCTTGATGCATCGTCCAAAGACCCAGTATTTATTAATTTAAATGGGTAGTGTGCATGGGCGTTCACAAGTGCGTGTTAGCGTGATAGTAGTGTGCTAGTGTGTGCAGACACGTGCTGGTGTGTGGACGAGCGTGCAGATGCGTGGATGAGCGTGACCTTCAGGGGTCAGTAACGTGATGATGTGTGCTGATGCGTGTCAAGGTCCTGAGCATGCGTGACTGCTGCGTGCATCACTGATTCAGTACAGAAAGTTGCTATTACCATCATTACAGCGTCTTTCACTGCCGTTTGCACACATGAATCGTAAATTTCCTGTTTGCTTCTGTTGTCCTCAGGGTTTTTTTGTCACACATTGGCCCAGAACGGATGAGTTTTTCTTAGGGATCTTGAGTGAACCAGCGTCTGACCTCACTCTAGCCCTTGCCCATGACAACTCAAGTCTCTGGATACATAATCATCTGGCATGAAGAAGAATCCCGTTCTCCTCGTGAATTTGCTGACCTGCAGATGTTCAATTTTCAGTGACAAAAAAACCTGAGCGTAACAGGTACAACAGAAGCAAACACGAAATTATGATTCACGCTGTGCAAACGCAGTGAAAGACACTGTAACAATCTTTAAGATGTTTAAACTTAATTGACGCCATATGGGAATGACAAAGCAATTCAGAAGGATTGAATTTAATGATGTCAAGATGGTTTTTCTCTGCCAGAAAATGGGGAAGTTTTTACATGATTGCATCATTATGTCTCACATTTTTCTATGACATGTTTAAAAAAGCCATGCAACACCGGGCTACTAAAATAATGTGTATACAAAGGAAAATAAAGCTATAAAGCTTGCTGACCGGAAAGCCAATCTTGTCTAATCTTGTCTTCACTTCGTTGTTTTGTTAGACTTATTAGAGGATGTTCCTTCCATTATTTCTCAAAAAAATTGGGATGGGTAGGAAGCCTTTCTTTAGTTCTACACATTTCAATTGTTTTCAGAGAAAGGGGCTATGAGTGTGGAGGTCATTTGCGTAAATATAGAGCCCGAATGGACCGGATTTTGTTCCCCAAAGGTGGGAAACATGACATCATCAGAATTGATACTGTGCCCACTTTAATTAAATAACAAAAACTCATTATATTCCATCTTTATTCTATGTACGCCAGATTTACTCATTGTGCAGTGTGCTTTCAGGCGTCGCGCTCACTTTTGGCAGAGTTTAATCGCCCTTGAGTGGCGTGGGAAACGGATGAATTCAGACCTCCGTTGGAAAGTTATCTTCTGACTGTCCTTATTGTAGTATAGTGATATAATAGGTGCTTTAATCTACACACAGCAGTCTATTTTTCGTTAAATTGGCACAGAATATTGCCAGGATGGTACACGCGTGCACCATCATCTGCGTGATACTTGCGTGGCAAGCGTGCAAGTTGCGTAACATGCGTGAAAATTAGCACGCAAGTGGCACGCACGCCACGCTCGTGCCACGCAGATTTCTAGTTGCCCACAATAAATCCTTATGGTATAACCGCCTCAATCGTCCTCGTTCTAGTATCCTTCAGAAATGTCACCAAATCCGTCCCACCAGTCCCCTTGACCGGCTCCCTCCCTTTCCCCTCCCCTTGCAACCCCTTTGAATTCCTTAAACTCGCCGCTCTCCTCGCCGGACCCAATATATACAAATGCGCAATAATCATATGCGCATCCCTAAACTTCTTCAAAGCCCCCACCGCCCGATTATACGCTCCCTCCAACTACCCATCCCTCGCCCCAACCACAAACTCCCTCAACGGGCGAGGGCTCTCCATGAGATGATCAAGGAACAACCGATGTTTTCTGGGCATGTACGATTGCATGCGTTGCATGAACGATGGATTGCCGTGGTTCACACCTAAAAAGGAGTCCAAAGCGTGAATGAGCGAGCTCTGTCCCGCACTGGGACCAGATAGCTCCTCCGGGACAAGGAGCCCCTCCTCCGCCAGCCCTTCATACACCCATTTCCGCTTGTTCGCGTCCGAGTCTTCACCGCAGAACCACGGTCGTACTTGGTTATAGTACGTATCTGGATCACAACCATTACGGACGTCATTCATCAACGCACGAAGTTCGTCAATGACGCTGGAGAGGGTGGACAGGTATTGGGTGACGTGGCGCACTGCAATGGAGTCGTTCACGGATGTCTCGTCCATGGTTGCACGTACAAGTTGGAGAGCCTCGACGCCGCGCAACTCAATACGCGCAGAGCAGTGGTAAAACTCCTCTTCGTCTCTCAGTCCTGTGAATAGTGTTTGGGAACGGACGTTGAGAGGTGTTGGGAAGTCTTCACTGGTACATATGACCCAGTTGTACAGGACGGTGTCGGAGAAGGTGAGTAACGGTGGGATGTCGAGCTTCTGAGAAATGCGGACAAGAGGAAGAGATATGGGTTTGGGTATACAGATGGGAGACGTCAGAGGCAGAGTGTGGATGTAGAAGTGAAGAATATAAGTTAACACAAGATGGGCTCGACGTAGAAGCATGGGCGAATCCAGTTCGCAAATGGGTATGACCGGCAGCTGTCAAACTCAGTAAGTGTACGCCTTGAAATTTGAAACCCAAGCCGGCAAAACAACGCACCTGACGAACACGTACGCGCCATGCCTCTGACGCCTCAGCTTCCTCGACAGCAAGACCCACTTTACCCCCAAGCTGCAATTTCGCATGAATGGCAGCGTCTAGTATAGTTTCCCATAACTCCCAGAGTTGAGGGAGGCGGGTCAGGGGAGGAGAGGGAGGCATGAAACCAGCACGCTCGTCAACATCGAAAGCGTGAAGTTCATTTTCGTAAGGAGACATTCAGTATAGATAGAAATGAGAGAGGACGAAAAGGAGTGGCTCTCTTTTACATAATTCCGCTGTCGGGTCTTATCCGGCTGACCGGTCCTCTCAACGCGACATTTTGGATCTGATTTTTGAAATCGCCAGGCAAGTAAGTAACCCATCTTGTAAGTAAATTCGTTCTTACCGTGTGCATCTAAAACCGAGATGTTGATGTTGCTGAAACGTGNGCGTCAATTTCCAGCTAAATGCAAAACCCTAGACACCTCGCCGAAATTTCTTGACTCCGCCTCGCTTTGTGCAAACAACCATTTGAGGAAGGAAGCGAGCACGAATGACGCAAGTCCTCCACCAACTCAGGTATATGTCATGTAATGGAGTGCTCCACGCTCCAATTGAGGTTATTATTGAGCCAAATGCGGCTGTTTGCACAAAGCGAGGCGGACACCAGAAATTTTCGGGAGGTGTCTAGGGTTTTGCATTTAGCTGTCAAGAAAGTATCTAAAAACGCATCAACACGTGACAGGACGCATCTCGTCATCATCTGCAAACATCTGTCAACATCAAGTCAACACTATGCCATCTATTAAGAACCACTCTCAAGCATGACCATCGTTTGCGATTGACGACTTGAAGATGCGGTGGTTTCAGCAGATTTAGGTGATTATCATTTCAACAACTGGCCGGATGGCATCGCATCGCGGTGTCGTCGCAAGTTTATGGATAAGTAAGGCGCTCACTAATGGTATGCTCTTCCACCACTAACGCACGCCATTAAAATAATTTCCGAACCCCATAAGCTAGTATTGCACTCCTGAACTTTCTCGCATTGGTATCAAACAACACCCTACGCCAAAATTTGACCCCACGGCCATCGCAGCACTCACTCTCACGCGTAGCGCCCACTCGAGCGTTAAACATCTCCACACGACGTAATTCATACCGACTACAACTCACGCGTTGGCATTCTAAAAAACTAAGATAAGGTATCGTGAATCAAATTATCGTTTTGTTTGAACGAATATCGAAGGACGCCGTTTGGATTTGAGGTACTTACATGAAGGCTGTCTCGCTGCAAGAGATATGGAGAACAAATATATGTTCTTCCGTCTGGGATGAAAAATATGTATTCTACGCTCTAAAGTAACAACGCCACGCTTTAATTTCTCGCAATTGTCTGTTACGCTGGATTACACTAAAGTTGTGCATCATTCAAAAGCTTGAAGAGGCGTGTGGTTCATTCCCGGATATAAGCGTATCATGCTATCCATCGTTTTTGGAATCGGTTTTCTGGTTTGCTAGCGTCCAAATTAACATGAAGGTCTGTAAGACCATCGGTATACGATGGTCGTTGCCTTTTCATGCATTCTCGAATATGAAGCACGACCCTACTCGTCAACAGCGAATGGAGTACGCGTTCCACACTTGACTTCATCAGTCATTTCGCACGTAGAGGCAGAACATAAACGTACTTAGAAATAACTGCGAAATAGTTCGTCTGCAGAAATTTGGTGGTGAGTTTGGTTCTCAGACGAAGACGCAATGTATAGGCTTACAGAGAGCGCGCACAGGACTACGACGTTGACTATTGAAAGAGCTTTTGCTCCTTTAGCCCACAGCGAATGGGTTGTGCCGACCATCGCTTACCAAAAAGGTAGATATACATTATTATCCCTATGTTTGAAGGCAATTTAGCTACATCTCTTCCAGTGAAATTCAATATCTTACCGTCGCGATATATGACATGATGCAGATCAACATTCCCTCCTCGCCGATCTGAAAGGGCAGCTTATGGGCAAGCGGAAATTAGATAATGTATGGGTCTTACAGGAAGCAATTCCAGGAATCATCATCAAGACCAGTATTACTGGGAGACAATTAGTTGCGGATGCCGTACACCAATGTAGAAATTGATGCTTACCGGCTTCGTAAATCATCAATACAACATAATCCAAATACACGATGCGATTTGCGCTGGTGAGAAAGCAACCTACAAATTCTGGATATGGCTTTTTACTGACTTCACATGGGGTGTCAATTGCGGTGAGATGACGGTTAAACATGACAGATGGTGACACACATTGCAGGTCGCGAAGGAAGATTCTCGTCACAT
>NW_001889910.1:190045-197865 GCF_000143565.1 Laccaria bicolor S238N-H82
TCCGGATAGAAATTTGCCCTATAAAGATTGTTGACATGGGATCAAAGCTGAGCTCGAAAATTGGGATGGCCACAGCGCTGCCGCCAACTTATGTGCATAAAATATCTTTCTTTCGCCCTATTCTTCATTCTTTCTGAGTAGAGTGAACAATCTTTCCTTGATCTATATATTTTTTCCCTCATATACTACATCACTCATGTATATTCGACTTTTTCCTGATGTGCAGACCTCCAGAGAATACCTAGGAGTCCGCTTAGAGTCCGCACCAAGCCAAAATTCACTCCTTTCATGCCAATTTCTTTTTTTATTTAAATGTTATTTAATTACCAATTTTTATAGGCCCGAGCCGGAACCGGATAGAAATTGGCCTTTTTGAAGGCCGAATCCAATATCCGGATAGAAATTTGGTAAAACCGACCGGATAAAAATCGCTCAGTTTTGGGCATTTTGGGATACGGCATCTGAGGGTACTTTCCAGGGTCCTGACGAGACCGTGACTCTAGCCTTGCTCTAGCCCATTCCATACATTGATATCGCACCAAGTGTCTATCCGGGAATAATTATGTAAAAATACGAATGTCACGGAGCGCCTGCGTACATCGCCCTTGTTTTGTTTGATTCGAATACAGGGTCAGCACTGTCCCCTTGGGAAACAACCGGCAAGAAAGAGTTCCTCTACAAATTACAAGGGAAGACGGAGGTAGAACCTCAATTGCGGGTGTCGCAGTCTCGGTAATTCTGCCGTTGTACGTATGTAGATGACATTGAGATGACACGCTGGGCAATTTCCACGCCTTGTGCTTCAACCCCTCCTGAGACAGTTGGTGGCTTGTACTTGATGCATGTGCGCCGGGTAAATGGCAGGAGTCGGAGTTTCCTGGCCGCGATGTGTGCAGGTACCTTTTTGTGCGTCGCACGAACAGGGTTATGTACTTTTGGGTGTGGTGGTCTTCCTGTTTGGCTTCAGTCAGATAAAAACTAGATGAAGGGGAATGGTGCAGGAGCTCACATGCAAAGGTCGAATGTAAAATGTTCATCTTTCTGCTCATGCACTTCAAAATCAATCTACAGCACGAGTGGGCACGGGAATGGCGCATTTGATGCTTGTTAAACCTCTGGTTTACCTGTTCATCCATCTGACTTCGAGGACAAGTATTAGAAAGGAACGAGTCCAGTTGTTTTTGGAAGTCAGGACTCGAATCGACTGACCATTCCTACTAGACTTCTAGCTCATCACATCCCACCTAACGTCGTAATCCAATCACTTCACTTGCCACGGGTTACGCGTATCTGTCATGAAGTCTCAACGTTGCAACTTCGTTGCCATTCTGCAGTCGTCTAAGTCACCACTCTCTCCTGACCTTCTGGGCTATGCCCGAAGTTCGTCACGCTCAATATCACATCAGGTCGTCAAAGACCTAAATTTTACAGACAAAGGACGTAAATGACTCGTATGGGGAGAGAAGGCTGACTTGCATGGATTGCAGGTGAGCGCCGATTGCTGGGAAAAGCTTACAGCCGTTTGCATAATTCCGTGAACACCGAAAATTCTTTTTCTGCGCGTGACGTGACTAGTCACCTGACTAAGCACAGCTTTCCCTTGCTCTTTTCAGAAGTTCAGACAGTCCTGCGCCTCGTTCTTTCGCGTCTCGACCGGCGGAAATGTATAAAAAATATCCCTCTTCAATTATGGAAGGCACACTGGTCCTTTTGTCAAAGGATTAGTTATATTTTGCCATGTTCTCAGCCTTTGTGCATGACTTTTCAAACAAGCCTGATAAAACAGTCGGCCAGGTCTTTATTTAACCCCTCTCCAATGCACTAAGCCACCATAAGTATGTAGCTCCAGATCTTCAGGTAGCGAAGGTGTCATGAATGTAACTCTTCAGTTCATTTTGAGCCGATGGCACAGTTATCAGAACGCGGGAAAATGTCTTTTTTGGGCAGGTAAGTCACGTCACGCCCAAAAAAAGAATTTTCGGTGTTCACGGAATTATGCAAACGGCTGTAAGTTGGAAACGCGGCATTTACAAAATGTCTGTTATGGGTTGTTGTCGACGACAAACAAGCTCACCTTTTTCTTATCTTATCTACAAACTTTTCGCCACGCACACACGCCATCAAGATTGTCTCTCACTGGCACAACCACAACTTTCCTTACTGGCTCTGAGGCTCCTCCTGTCATTCTGAGTGCTCGTAATTCCGACTCAAAGCTCAATGGTCGTTCCTACCCAGCCCTTTAACCAACCTTTAACGACTTAGAACTCGCAGGTTCGCCAATGAAACTCGAATCAGATGACTCGGACGCAAGTTGCCTCGCTAACGTCAAACCAAGCTGCTCGACTGCTTCATGGAGTTCAAAAGCATTCAGTGACAAGCTATCAGAGATTTTGAAAGGGATTGTTCCATTTCGCCATCACTCGCCCTTCATTCTAATCGCCTCAACCTAATTTTAGATACCAAGTCGTTACCCCTCTGAAGGTCGTCCCCATCGTCGCTAGCCACCTCGTAGCTCTCGTCCTGGCAGGAGGATGGGCTTCCTTATGGTTTGTCGGGATCCGAGGCATCTTGGGCTTCGACAAAAGTGATACGCCCTCTTGAGAAGTCATCCGTTCAACTGTCATGGTTCGATTCTCTATTCGCCGCTGTCGCCGTTAGTATTTGGACAGTCATGGCATCCATCGCTTTCATCATCGGGATTGTTGGATGTTTTGCGATCGTCGTGGCTTCAATGGGTTACTCCATAGCCCCATACGTGACACACTCGTACGCGTCGCTCTTTTTCAACTTTTCTTCACGAAACATGTGAACTGAATGGTGCACCTGTGCAAAGTTTTTGGCCCCCAAATACAAGCCCGCTGTTCCCTGCATATTGTATTACTCTGCTTAGTAGTTTACTCGGTTCTTCGACTGGTCGAGGTCGTTGTTCGGAAAAAGCCGATTGTGGATGATGAAATTCGCGAAGCTGATTGGGTTGACTTCATGACTTCTCACGATATAAGGCACAGTTGTATCGGCCCTGAAGTCTAAATCGCTCATATTTCCGTCCACCAACATAAGATCCTGCCTCCCCACTTTCCGCTGTCTAAAGACCAGCGCCCGCACCAGAAGGATGGCCGCCCCCGCGACGTATACTGGGATAGCCATATCTAAGTAAGTGATCATGATGGAATCGTACGCATGCGTTTATGTCGAACACTCTAGTACCGCACCTCTCGTTCGTCATTGGGAATTAAAATTTCTAACGCAGAAGCTTACAGTTGCGTCCAGCTTATCGGTACTATCATCACTTGGTTTTTGTCGGGGTCATTATTGGTGCAATGCTGTGCGTTTACTTCACTCTATTTCTTAACACCAATATATCCTCATCTCTTGCGGATTTTCAGACGATTTCTTCTGCACCGATCATTTGAATGGGGACTTGAAATTCATCAAAGTAGCGGGTGTGCATCATCGCGATTTTCCTTGTCCCGCCTTCATGTACCAAATATTAGTTTGGGTATGCCTCGCCGTTGATCAGGTGCGGTCGATGGCTGTGACTGCGGGTGCTTGGCAAAGCTTAATAGTTGCATGGGGAAACCCAACAATTTTCACTGGCCCTTCCGTGTTTCCCGTCTTTACCGTACCACTCACTGGGATAGGCGAGTCTTCCACTCAACCGATCCTTCAACGTACTGACTTCGCCATTGATAGAATCCTGCGTTGTTCAGATTTTTTTTGCCTGGTGGGTCCTCATAAAACCTCGTTTTCACGCATGACCTCCAACATCCTTATAGGCGAATACGGACCCTGAAAAGGGAGTTCAAAATTTATCAAATTATTTCAAGCATAATCTGTTTGGTTGACGGCCTTCCTTGGTTTGTTTTACATGCATTGAACTTTTTCTAGGTGGCGTTGATGCAATTAGCGGCTGCGTTTGCCCGTGGAGTAGCTGTACGTGGTTCATAACTTCACGGCAAAATTTTCATAGATTTGATAATAGTGCGCTCAATCTGAAAGCTTATCCAGCCGACAGCATACTTTAGACCTTTCAGCTGAGGTACGTTCTCTTTTGCTATATCTCCGAGATGCTCAACCTTTCCCTCAAAAGCTTTGGTTATGGGGGACCTTGATCTGTGATTCCGTCATCGTTGCAACTATGACATTTCTGGTACTCCCGTTCTCCTTGGTGTAATTTAAACTAATTCCAATCTTTTCTTTTTCTCTAGCTCGTACAGGCAAAATTAGAATCCTCATTCAAGTCAACGAAGCGTATTATCGATCGTCTCATTATTGTAACTTTGGAGACCGCCGCCGTCACCCTGATCACGACTCTTGTTCAACTAATTTTATATTCAAGATCTCCGACAAATTCGCTCAACCGAGTTGGCATGTAAGTCGAGCGATAAACTTAGTTTGAACGCTACTGATGTCTAATCTTCCAGAATGTACATTTTGGGGGGCTTGTAAGTTGTCCCTGAGCTGTGAATGTCTTTTAAGAGATGCTGACTCGAACAGGTATTCCAACGTGCTCCTTAGCGTTCTGAATAGCCGGAGACGTGCTCGGCATCGGCTAGTTGAACCAAGTCAAACGTTCAGCCTTAATTTTGCTCAGCAAAGTACTACGGCGCCTCTGTCATCCATATTCGAGGAAGCCCCAAGCAGCGAAGTAGGTAGTAAAGCACAAAAGGACGGGGAAAGCCATGTCAAATCCGAAAGCTCACCTCGACGTTGAGTCGAGGTCCGTCTTTGGGGCCTACTTAATCCTCCGGGAAGCCGTATTATGATTTCTTTTTCGCAATACTGTGGGATGGTATCTTGTCTTCAAAGTCTGTTAATTATTGTGAGCTCTGGGGTAAAATTTAATCAGGATAACAAGAATTGACTGACGGCGGCTCACGGGAAACGTTGTTACTGATTTTTAGTCAGGTAAAAGTTGGAAAAGCGACACCTACTTCATGTAACCGTAGAACTCACTGTGCCGCGACCACTGCCGGACTTTTACCTGGGGTTTTTTTTCTATTGAGGGTGACGAAGCCAAACTTTGATCAACATGTTCTGATCAACGTCAACGTTGTCCTCGACGACCATCATTACCTCGGAGTCTCCGACAACGCTAGACGGCTGTTCCGTTCAACACTTTCTCGCTGCTGGTACGTCTTCTAACCCTCTACTTCGAGGCATAGCTAATGAATAATTTCAGAATCATATCAAGGTGAATCATTCCACAATCCTCGCCCCGTCTGTCAGTCCGAAGTCACTCAAGTATCTTAGGATGCGCGTCTCTTGGACACAGTTTTTCGGTTTCGGAATGATTCTACAACCACCCAAGCATCTTCAACAACTGCTTGGGGGCGAATAGCGACGGGGAGACCTTAGAAGTGGTGTAAAGGAAATGCTAGTCATGCATGCCTTGCAGGTGCGGACTCTCACTAATCATTCTTTGAGCCACCACTCCCGCTCAAGTTTATCTTTCTTTTTCTTCAGAAAGACTGTTTGTTTTGTCCTCGTTGGTTAGACCATCGTCAGCTCTACCCACCCCATCCCCACTCCCTCCGTGATCTGTCATGGCTTACTTTTCGTAATCGTGCCTTCCCACCCATTTTTGATGATGAGCTAATCGACTGGCTGCTCACAGAGTGGATGACGCGCTGGTGGGCCTTATGCTGCGGAGCGTTGGGATCGTAGTCACATCGTCAGTCGTCGTCGCCTGCCCACTTGAACGTGGAGTTCTTCTGGTAGGAAGCTAAGGTCCAGGGCTTTCCGCTGTATGGCAACTCCCGAGGCCTTTGACGTTGTTGTCGTTTGAACAGCCAGCGGACACAACCCGCGCTCCTATGGTTGAAGAAGAGGATATAGGAAAGGGGGGCAAGAAGGTGAGTGGGATGACGGGAGGAGAGCACGAATAAGGTGGGTTGGAACTACGACCCAGGTTTGAACTTCAAACTTATTCCCAATTATAAACCATGCCGAGACCCGATTTACATAATTGGAACTGGTCTATTCGTCCCTGTGTTTTTCAATTAGTTCAACGTCTCTTTCAGGTCTAAGCTGATGTTTATCGTGACAATCTGATGTTTGTGACTTTTGTGCTACTTTTGTGCGGTGTCTTAGCTGCCTGTCATCTTGATCCTTCGTTGTAAGCTCAATTCCACTTAGTGTTGCCGAAGTCCAATTTGGTCCGGTTCCGGTCTGGTTCCACCAGTTTTCCTTCAATTTACCAGACCAGACCATTTGTGACCGGTTAAACCAAATAGAACCACTTTGTTTACCCATATTTAGACATACATATATGCAAAAGTATTGTTGCATTAGCAATACTAAGATTTTCACTCTGAAGAATTACAAACCTACCTATGGAAGCCTGGAGTGTAATTCAAAGATGACTTGCAACAAACATCTTTGGGTTGAAGGTGATATCTTTGTGTTAGATTTTATCTGCATTACCGTCACAAGCAAGTCACAATCACAGCTGTGTGACATGTCACACATGCAGCAAAATATCTATTTGTGTTCTAGAGACTACCTACAGTGTTTTTATACAACTTATAGGTAGTAGATATATTGCTCATATGTTTACAGAAGAATTTAGTGGTCCAAAGTGAATTGGACAAGCATAAACTCACTTGGATCTTTGGGTGGTCAAACCATCAGTTTAACTATGGTTTAACCATTTGTAACCGGTTCCTGACAGTCTGAAAACTGTAATTTATTTTTCGGTTTGGTTTCTGGTTTGACCGGAACCAAACCGGACTTCGGCAACACTAATTCCACTCATTCCCTCCTTCTCTATTGGGCATGACATTCAGCGCAAAAAGCCAATTGCTCCTCTCCCACTTGTGTAAATTATTCTAGTTGTAGGAGGACCACAGCATAAACGACAGCATGGTCCTTCATTCGCGCTCATCTGTGCTCGTTAAACAGACTCCGGTGCCCCCAGGCTCCTCACAGGCGCAAGGTACCCAGCACGTGGAGAAATCTAAGCCTCCAGTCCGTTCCGATGTCAACTGGAATGAACTTCGCCGCAGAAACAAAACCGGAGTCAAGGCGTATCATACTCTCCATCGTTTTTGCAATCGGCTTCTCGGTTGGCTAGCATCCAGGTCAACGTGTAGGTCTGTAAGACCATCGGTATACGATGGTTGATGCCTTTTTATGTATTCTTGAATATGAAGCACGACCCTACTCGTCAACAGTGCGTGGAGTACGCGTTCCACACTTGACTTGATCAGTCATTTTACACGTAGAGGTAGAAGATAAACGTACTTGGAGATAACGGCGAGATACTCTCTCTGCAGAAGTTGAGTGGTTAGTTTGGTTCACACAAAGACACTGTATCGGCTTACAGAGAGCGCAAACACGACTACGACGTTGAATATTGAAAGAGCTGTTGCTGCATTAGCACACAATGAATGTGTCGTGCCGACCGTCGCTTACCAACAAGGTAGATATACATTATTATTCCTATGTTTGAAGGCGATTTAGGTGCATCTCTCACGGTGAAATTCAATATCTTACCTTCGCGATATATCACGTGATGCAGATCAACATTCCCTCCTCGCTGATCTAAAAGGGCAGCTTATGACAGTACTTTACCCTCCCCCATGAGTTCCGGCGGACTCCAGCAGACTCCCATAGAATGTCGGAATTCCATCCGGAGTCCGCCGGAATGGTAGGAATCTCAAATTCCAGTGGATTCCGCCGGATTCTGAATGGAATTCCAATGGATTCCGCTGGATTCTGAATGGAATTCCAATGGATTCCACCGGAATCTGAATGGAATTCATGCCTATCATATTTATTGTAAGTCTAATGTAGTCAGCCCAATTTATTATTATATT
>NW_001889910.1:198071-251305 GCF_000143565.1 Laccaria bicolor S238N-H82
CTCAGTCATTTCGCACGTAGAGGCAGAACATAAACGTACTTAGAAATAACTGCGAAATAGTTCGTCTGCAGAAATTTGGTGGTGAGTTTGGTTCTCAGACGAAGACGCAATGTATAGGCTTACAGAGAGCGCGCACAGGACTACGACGTTGACTATTGAAAGAGCTTTTGCTCCTTTAGCCCACAGCGAATGGGTTGTGCCGACCATCGCTTACCAAAAAGGTAGATATACATTATTATCCCTATGTTTGAAGGCAATTTAGCTACATCTCTTCCAGTGAAATTCAATATCTTACCGTCGCGATATATGACATGATGCAGATCAACATTCCCTCCTCGCCGATCTGAAAGGGCAGCTTATGGGCAAGCGGAAATTAGATAATGTATGGGTCTTACAGGAAGCAATTCCAGGAATCATCATCAAGACCAGTATTACTGGGAGACAATTAGTTGCGGATGCCGTACACCAATGTAGAAATTGATGCTTACCGGCTTCGTAAATCATCAATACAACATAATCCAAATACACGATGCGATTTGCGCTGGTGAGAAAGCAACCTACAAATTCTGGATATGGCTTTTTACTGACTTCACATGGGGTGTCAATTGCGGTGAGATGACGGTTAAACATGACAGATGGTGGACACACATTGCAGGTCGCGAAGGAAGATTCTCGTCACATATATCTCCGCCATAGTTGCGAGCGTAAATAAGGATATCAGAGAGACACCCAGACGCAGATCTCGTTTCCATACTGCCCATGCGCGCAGGGACAAGATTACTAGGAACACCCACCATTAGGCACATCAGATAGTGTAAAACGAAGAGAATTGGCACCTTCAGACAAAGCAAAGCCAAAAACCATCAACCCTATGATACGATGAGCCAAACGACCATGCTTTGAAGAGAATGCATACATCCTCGTATCGTTTCAACGATATGGCAACCATATGGGTCGATATTTATCGCCAATTGGTCTAGAAAAGAACATAGTGAAATATTGTAAAGAAGAGAGAGGTATTCCGTGTACTCACGAGTTAGACAGAGAAAAATCGAGTCACAGAAAGGCAGGTATCGCTGAACGATATAAATCACTTTCATAAACCCCCATGGCGATGACCACATAAACTCAATTTCCATCCCCAACGTCAGTGAGCAGTCGTATACCAACAACATCGCCGCCGCAACTTCGAAGACTCATCAGCTTTAGAAGCTCGAAATCGTATCAGGCGGCTCACCATCAAATGACTGTTCTTCTTTCGTTAGAGGGAAGGAGGACTTTATAGACATATAGATACGCACCGTAGCAAGTCGTTCTGCAGCCACATAATCTACGAGCTGAGCGAGCGCCGCCATGTCTAAGGTGATGTGGGATCGGGACTCGGGAGCGCAAGGGCGGAGAATGGGTTCTGCTCAGTACCTTGACATGATATAGCTTGTCAGAAGAAGTGGGTTACCGGAATCAAAGCTGCAAACATTGCCGTGTGACCATTATTTTTGACGCTGGGACAAGCTGTGATGATCAAGGGCCGAGGTGCCAATCCCAGACTCAACGTCGTCATGTTCAGTTATGTCACCACCCCTTCACCTTTCTGCATAATTTGAATCGTGAAGTGGGAGAAACATGGACTCACTTTTGTTCTGTTTCTTTGGCAAAAACCGATGCAATGAGAGATGATACGCGCTGAAGCCACTGAGCCCACAGTGCATGCCAATTCGGGATGACTAAAGATATGGCAGCAGATAGTAAAGACTGAAATCCGAGGATCCCATGGCATGATAAGGGCCAGAAATCGGAGAGAGAAAACCGTCTGCGCAAAACCCCGCTGCTCAGCTGGCAGGTAACGGGACGAGACAGGACCCTGGAAAGTACCCTCAGATGCCGTATCTAGAAACGGATAGAAACTGACGAAATTTTTTGAAATCCCGTAGGTCTGTCCGGATAGAAATTTTGCTATTTTGGCGAAATGCCGGAGGCGGTTTTCCGGATAGGAATTGGTATGGCTGGGCGAGGCCTGAGCCGATGTCCGGATAGAAATTTGCCCTATAAAGATTGTTGACATGGGATTCAAAGCTGAGCTCGAAAATTGGGATGGCCACAGCGCTGCCGCCAACTTATGTGCATAAAATATCTTTCTTTCGCCCTATTCTTCATTCTTTCTGAGTAGAGTGAACAATCTTTCCTTGATCTATATATTTTTTCCCTCATATACTACATCACTCATGTATATTCGACTTTTTCCTGATGTGCAGACCTCCAGAGAATACCTAGGAGTCCGCTTAGAGTCCGCACCAAGCCAAAATTCACTCCTTTCATGCCAATTTCTTTTTTTATTTAAATGTTATTTAATTACCAATTTTTATAGGCCCGAGCCGGAACCGGATAGAAATTGGCCTTTTTGAAGGCCGAATCCAATATCCGGATAGAAATTTGGTAAAACCGACCGGATAAAAATCGCTCAGTTTTGGGCATTTTGGGATACGGCATCTGAGGGTACTTTCCAGGGTCCTGACGAGACCGTGACTCTAGCCTTGCTCTAGCCCATTCCATACATTGATATCGCACCAAGTGTCTATCCGGGAATAATTATGTAAAAATACGAATGTCACGGAGCGCCTGCGTACATCGCCCTTGTTTTGTTTGATTCGAATACAGGGTCAGCACTGTCCCCTTGGGAAACAACCGGCAAGAAAGAGTTCCTCTACAAATTACAAGGGAAGACGGAGGTAGAACCTCAATTGCGGGTGTCGCAGTCTCGGTAATTCTGCCGTTGTACGTATGTAGATGACATTGAGATGACACGCTGGGCAATTTCCACGCCTTGTGCTTCAACCCCTCCTGAGACAGTTGGTGGCTTGTACTTGATGCATGTGCGCCGGGTAAATGGCAGGAGTCGGAGTTTCCTGGCCGCGATGTGTGCAGGTACCTTTTTGTGCGTCGCACGAACAGGGTTATGTACTTTTGGGTGTGGTGGTCTTCCTGTTTGGCTTCAGTCAGATAAAAACTAGATGAAGGGGAATGGTGCAGGAGCTCACATGCAAAGGTCGAATGTAAAATGTTCATCTTTCTGCTCATGCACTTCAAAATCAATCTACAGCACGAGTGGGCACGGGAATGGCGCATTTGATGCTTGTTAAACCTCTGGTTTACCTGTTCATCCATCTGACTTCGAGGACAAGTATTAGAAAGGAACGAGTCCAGTTGTTTTTGGAAGTCAGGACTCGAATCGACTGACCATTCCTACTAGACTTCTAGCTCATCACATCCCACCTAACGTCGTAATCCAATCACTTCACTTGCCACGGGTTACGCGTATCTGTCATGAAGTCTCAACGTTGCAACTTCGTTGCCATTCTGCAGTCGTCTAAGTCACCACTCTCTCCTGACCTTCTGGGCTATGCCCGAAGTTCGTCACGCTCAATATCACATCAGGTCGTCAAAGACCTAAATTTTACAGACAAAGGACGTAAATGACTCGTATGGGGAGAGAAGGCTGACTTGCATGGATTGCAGGTGAGCGCCGATTGCTGGGAAAAGCTTAAGTTGGAAACGCGGCATTTACAAAATGTCTGTTATGGGTTGTTGTCGACGACAAACAAGCTCACCTTTTTCTTATCTTATCTACAAACTTTTCGCCACGCACACACGCCATCAAGATTGTCTCTCACTGGCACAACCACAACTTTCCTTACTGGCTCTGAGGCTCCTCCTGTCATTCTGAGTGCTCGTAATTCCGACTCAAAGCTCAATGGTCGTTCCTACCCAGCCCTTTAACCAACCTTTAACGACTTAGAACTCGCAGGTTCGCCAATGAAACTCGAATCAGATGACTCGGACGCAAGTTGCCTCGCTAACGTCAAACCAAGCTGCTCGACTGCTTCATGGAGTTCAAAAGCATTCAGTGACAAGCTATCAGAGATTTTGAAAGGGATTGTTCCATTTCGCCATCACTCGCCTTTCATTCTAATCGCCTCAACCTAATTTTAGATACCAAGTCGTTACCCCTCTGAAGGTCGTCCCCATCGTCGCTAGCCACCTCGTAGCTCTCGTCCTGGCAGGAGGATGGGCTTCCTTATGGTTTGTCGGGATCCGAGGCATCTTGGGCTTCGACAAAAGTGATACGCCCTCTTGAGAAGTCATCCGTTCCAGCGTTGTGCGGGTCGGCGACCTGAGGTCACAGTCACCGACCGTAAATCGTGAGAGAGTCACCAAAGGTCGTCAACGGTCAAACGTTCGCAACTTTGCGCGGTGCCATGGGGTCCTACCTCTGGGCGTGTGCTATATCGCACTGCGCGGTCTTCTAACGCTGCACAGTTATTCCTACATCATATTCTGTATCTACCACTGTTCTAGATTCCTCTATATCATGTTCCGTATCTACCACAATCCATTTTGCGTGCTACCTGTGACAGTTGTTCTGCGTCACCGACCTTAGGTCACAGACTCACAGTCAACTGTAGATCGTGAGAAAGTCAAATCCACCTCAAAATCTCAGAAGTGTCTACACCTAAAATTACATTACATAATATATGAGGACACCCCTGGCACCCCGCAAAGTCGCGGTCGTGTTTGGTTGCGAAATGTCACAGTCAGTGACAGTCGACGACTTTCAGAACAGTTGCGCAACCGGCACAACGCTGATCCGTTCAACTGTCATGGTTCGATTCTCTATTCGCCGCTGTCGCCGTTAGTATTTGGACAGTCATGGCATCCATCGCTTTCATCATCGGGATTGTTGGATGTTTTGCGATCGTCGTGGCTTCAATGGGTTACTCCATAGCCCCATACGTGACACACTCGTACGCGTCGCTCTTTTTCAACTTTTCTTCACGAAACATGTGAACTGAATGGTGCACCTGTGCAAAGTTTTTGGCCCCCAAATACAAGCCCGCTGTTCCCTGCATATTGTATTACTCTGCTTAGTAGTTTACTCGGTTCTTCGACTGGTCGAGGTCGTTGTTCGGAAAAAGCCGATTGTGGATGATGAAATTCGCGAAGCTGATTGGGTTGACTTCATGACTTCTCACGATATAAGGCACAGTTGTATCGGCCCTGAAGTCTAAATCGCTCATATTTCCGTCCACCAACATAAGATCCTGCCTCCCCACTTTCCGCTGTCTAAAGACCAGCGCCCGCACCAGAAGGATGGCCGCCCCCGCGACGTATACTGGGATAGCCATATCTAAGTAAGTGATCATGATGGAATCGTACGCATGCGTTTATGTCGAACACTCTAGTACCGCACCTCTCGTTCGTCATTGGGAATTAAAATTTCTAACGCAGAAGCTTACAGTTGCGTCCAGCTTATCGGTACTATCATCACTTGGTTTTTGTCGGGGTCATTATTGGTGCAATGCTGTGCGTTTACTTCACTCTATTTCTTAACACCAATATATCCTCATCTCTTGCGGATTTTCAGACGATTTCTTCTGCACCGATCATTTGAATGGGGACTTGAAATTCATCAAAGTAGCGGGTGCGCATCATCGCGATTTTCCTTGTCCCGCCTTCATGTACCAAATATTAGTTTGGGTATGCCTCGCCGTTGATCAGGTGCGGTCGATGGCTGTGACTGCGGGTGCTTGGCAAAGCTTAATAGTTGCATGGGGAAACCCAACAATTTTCACTGGCCCTTCCGTGTTTCCCGTCTTTACCGTACCACTCACTGGGATAGGCGAGTCTTCCACTCAACCGATCCTTCAACGTACTGACTTCGCCATTGATAGAATCCTGCGTTGTTCAGATTTTTTTTGCCTGGTGGGTCCTCATAAAACCTCGTTTTCACGCATGACCTCCAACATCCTTATAGGCGAATACGGACCCTGAAAAGGGAGTTCAAAATTTATCAAATTATTTCAAGCATAATCTGTTTGGTTGACGGCCTTCCTTGGGTTGTTTTACATGCATTGAACTTTTTCTAGGTGGCGTTGATGCAATTAGCGGCTGCGTTTGCCCGTGGAGTAGCTGTACGTGGTTCATAACTTCACGGCAAAATTTTCATAGATTTGATAATAGTGCGCTCAATCTGAAAGCTTATCCAGCCGACAGCATACTTTAGACCTTTCAGCTGAGGTACGTTCTCTTTTGCTATATCTCCGAGATGCTCAACCTTTCCCTCAAAAGCTTTGGTTATGGGGGACCTTGATCTGTGATTCCGTCATCGTTGCAACTATGACATTTCTGGTACTCCCGTTCTCCTTGGTGTAATTTAAACTAATTCCAATCTTTTCTTTTTCTCTAGCTCGTACAGGCAAAATTAGAATCCTCATTCAAGTCAACGAAGCGTATTATCGATCGTCTCATTATTGTAACTTTGGAGACCGCCGCCGTCACCCTGATCACGACTCTTGTTCAACTAATTTTATATTCAAGATCTCCGACAAATTCGCTCAACCGAGTTGGCATGTAAGTCGAGCGATAAACTTAGTTTGAACGCTACTGATGTCTAATCTTCCAGAATGTACATTTTGGGGGGCTTGTAAGTTGTCCCTGAGCTGTGAATGTCTTTTAAGAGATGCTGACTCGAACAGGTATTCCAACGTGCTCCTTAGCGTTCTGAATAGCCGGAGACGTGCTCGGCATCGGCTAGTTGAACCAAGTCAAACGTTCAGCCTTAATTTTGCTCAGCAAAGTACTACGGCGCCTCTGTCATCCATATTCGAGGAAGCCCCAAGCAGCGAAGTAGCTAGTAAAACACAAAAGGACGGGGAAAGCCATGTCAAATCCGAAAGCTCACCTCGACGTTGAGTCGAGGTCCGTCTTTGGGGCCTACTTAATCCTCCGGGAAGCCGTATTATGATTTCTTTTTCGCAATACTGTGGGATGGTATCTTGTCTTCAAAGTCTGTTAATTATTGTGAGCTCTGGGGTAAAATTTAATCAGGATAACAAGAATTGACTGACGGCGGCTCACGGGAAACGTTGTTACTGATTTTTAGTCAGGTAAAAGTTGGAAAAGCGTATGTCGGAAATTTCCCAGCTGCCTGATAAGGCACCGGCCGTGCCTGTCGCTTTGCGATCGGGTACTTAGAAGACGAAACACCAAATGGCCGGACTGCATAGTTAAGCAGATAACGAGACTACCCCGCCCGCCAAACAGGACGCACCTCTAAACGGCGTTTTCGTGCCGGGCTGGGAGGGGGAATGATCGCCATGGGCGTGCCCTCTCCAGTGCAAGAGGTGGTCCTAGGGGGTCAGGAATCAAGGCACTAGGGGCCTATAGGTAGTCTACTTAGTTGTAAAGTCTGACATGGGGCCTCGCCCCGATAGACTATAAATTTGACCTTAAAAAAAAAAAAAAAAAAAAAAGGCACCGGCCTTATAATGTAGATTACCGGTATCATCAGGCCTGATCAGAGGGCATTTTCCTCTCACGATGTTGCGCCAAGCATGATAAGGTTTGGCCCTATTTTAGAACGGGGTCCAGGGTTATCACGACTGATAAGATCGCGAGTGAGGAATGCAAACGTTTGCTTTCCCTTCGACAGCTTGCAGATTATGGCTCCCAAAGGCAAAGGAAGTACCAGAATGGATGCTGGAAAAGTTTCTTGTCAGTACTGTGGCAACAATTTCGCTTCGAGGGGCATCGCAAGTCACGAACGGTCATGTAAATCCAAACCTCGAGAGACTGATGCATCAGAGAAGGCATTTGAAGATCGTGTCCGCCGTGAAGGCTTATTGTGTAGGAGAAACAGTGCTCCTTTTGGGCATTCAGTTTACTTGTTTGTCAAATAGCTTCATTCACCCCAGGATTACAAAAATCTGCTAGCAATGCTTCGAGCAGTCGAAATTCTGCACAACTTCGTGAGTAATTACAAAAAAAAAGAACAACAGTTCAAAGTTAACCTGCATACACAAGCCTTACTGGAGCAACAAGATGGCCCAATTGTTGACAGTGATATCCCTAGTAAGCTCACATGCTGTCTTGAACCCATTTCTAAAATCTCTATTTTGCAGATCTTGATGATAACATGTCACCAACCACCAATCCTGTTACAATTGACCCCATCCTTGATGATATCAAGGTTGAATACCATCCACAGAGTGGGAAACCTACTCATGTCTATCACTTTGAGGATTGTACCACATCTTCTGAAGGCACAGCTAATATGCCAGTTGATCCAGAACCGTGGAGACCATTTCGATCACGCCTTGATTTCGAGATTGCAGAATTGATTCTGAATACCCATATGAATAAATCTCAAACCAACCAGCTGCTCTCACTCATACACCAATGCATTCAAAGGCCATCTGAATTTACATTGGAAAACAGCACTGACTTGGAATGTGTATGGGAAAATGCTCGTATGGCACGCACATCTGGTGTAAGCAATTCCTTCACTTGATGCACATAATCTGAATATTTTCAGTTCTCAAAAATCACTGTCCCTGTCCCTTATAAAGAGAAAGAGGTTCCACATGATGTTTGGACTTACTCATTGTTTGACTGGACTCGTGAACTTCTTGAAGACCCAGGTCTCATTTCCCAATTTCATTGGCATGCTGAACGTCACTACAAGTTTAATGGTTCAAAATTTGAACGATTTATTGATGAACCATGGACTGCTGATACCTGGTGGCAAATTCAGGTACAATCTTGTGTGTGTGGAAGTCAACTTTGACAGTGACTATGTATTTTTTTAGTCATCCCTTCCACAAGGTGCATTGCCTTTCTGCATGGTCATTTATGCAGATAAGACACGCCTTTCATCATTTGGCTCTGTCAAAGGCTACCCAGTAATTGGTCGCCCTGCCAACTTCAATGTCAGGATCAGAAATGGAACAGGCATTGCAGGTGGGAGAGTGCTTGGATTACTTCCAGTGGTAAGGCCATATTTCTAAAGTCGTGCAGATCAGATGCTGACTATTCATGAATACAGGTGGATGAAGATGCTGGAGAAACAGGAAAAAAAGGATATGTCAATTTCAAGAGAGTTGTCTGGCATAAGGCATTCTTCCACATTCTGGATTCTATTCGAAAGTACCTCAAAACAGGTTACACATTTACCAATTGTGCTGATAGCATTGCACGGCATATATTCTGGTTTATTTTGATTGCATCTGCTGATTATGAAGAGCAGTATGTTTCTTTAAAGCAATCTCATTACCTATTTGCTAATATATCTCTAAGGTGTATGATTTCCTTAATTCGTGGGGCAGGAGGCAACTTTCCATGTCCAATCTGTCTTGTTCCTGCTGATCAGCAGACCAATTTGTCAACAATATTTCCTGAGCGGACTATGAAAAATATGCAAGAAATCTATCTCACTGCACAGAAGCTGGCATCTGGCCCCAAGGAGGAACTTCTCAAAAGTCATGGTTTGCGTGATGCTGAGGTGTGTCAGGCCAGATTCATCAGTTGACTCATATATAAATTTTGTTCTATGTTTTAGAATGTCTTCTGGATGTGCCATGGTTCAGATATACACAAAGCACTTTCATTTGATCGCCTTCATGCATACCATGGTGGTCTTTTCTCAGACCATTTGTTATCTGAATTCAAAATGATCATCAATGAGCTTGGTAAAGCATCTGCTAAGTTGCTTGATATGCAGTATGTTCCTAAATCCTGCTATTCAATCTGATTTGACCTGGTACCATCAAACATAGATTTGATGAAATGCCCCCTTGGAGTGGCCTCAACCATTTTAGTGCTGTGATGAAGACAGAGTTTGCAGATGGCTCAAAATATGAGGATATATCCAAGGTCACTCAACTACATTCTTTAATGACACTGATAATGATGCTCCATCAGATTATAGTATTTGCAGCCCATAACATTCTGTCCAAAGATGTAACAAAACAAGGCTTCCATCTTCTCAAGCTTATTCGAAGTTATCTGGAGCTGGACATGTATGTTTCTTTAACGACACATACTGAATCAACTATTGCGGCTGGTCGGGCTGAGCTACTTGTCTTTGAAAATTACTACATGTGAGTGCAAATATTTAGAGCATATCACCACCTCCCTATCAATACATCAGGAATATATACCCATGAATACCGAAAAATCATGGAATTTTCCCAAAGCTCACAGCCATCAGCATGTTTTTGATGACATCCAGAACAAGGGTGCTACTCGAAACTACAATACGAAGCCAAGTGAAAAGTCACATGGTTCATTGAAATCAGCCTACAAGTTTCACACCAATTTTAAGAATGTTGAATCACAGGTATGATCATCATGTTCAGAATATTGTTTCCAGCAATTTAAAATATTACCTTTGAGATTCTTGAAGTCAATCAATCCCATCTGGTTGCAACAATCATACGCACGAAACTGGAGACTCTTGATGAGGCACAAGACTCCAATGAGGAGGTGGTTGAGAAGGATATAATTGGCAGCAAACATGTCTCTCTTGGCTCTCCAACTTCCAAGATTACACTCAAAGACATGGAGCAGCGAGGGGCTCAAGATTTTGCATTTCAAGATTTTCGAAAGAAGCTATCCAAATTCTTCTCAAAATACTTTGGGCATCAAATACAACTTCATGAAGATGAAAATGTAAGTTTTGTTTACACTCAACCACACAGATTCACTCAATTTTTCAGATCTTCCCATACCAATATCTTCAGGTCAACTATGAGTCAACAGTTGATTGGTCTCTGACAACAGATTTGCTCAGAGTGAATCCAAAATTCCACAACAAAGAGCGCTATGACTATGTTGTTGTCAAAATTGACAGCAAGAAATTCATCTTTGCTCAGCTATTGTGTATTTTCAGTTGTGAAGTCAAGTCAACCAAGTACTTTTTGGCTCTCATTCTTCCCCTTGATCTTCCACCCTCTCTAACCAATCGTGGACGTGATTGGGAACTATGCTTTACAAGACTTCGGTCGCGTCCAAGGCTTTCAAGCTGCTTTATCTCTGTGGAATCAATTGTTCGCAGGGCTCTTATTTCAAAGGATTATGGTGCAGAGTATGGTGATGAGTACCTTGTTGTTGATGTTGTTGATTTTGATCTGTGGTTGCGGCTGAAGACTTTGCCACTCATACACAGAGCAGAATTCTAGAGTAGCAGAACAAGTTACATGTTCAATTATGGATGAGGGAGGGTGAAACAAAGACAAGGAAAGAACTATCAAAAGAGGGTGGTAGTATTTGTGCATCTTTATTAAGGATAGTGATAGTGGGATGACAATACTCTTGTTTATGATTTGTATGGCAGCCTTATGCCTTTCAGAAGTGCTTCACACAATTTTTGGAAGGATAAGAATGAGTGCAAGAGCTTGATTTCTGTTTAGAGTTGTGGGAACATGGGATGATGGGACATTAACAGAATGCATCTCACTCATCTGAAGTTTCTCCTACAATCCTCTGGTTTATAATTTGTATGGCAGTCTTATGCCTTTTAGAAGTGCTTCACACATTTTTTGGAAGGATAAGAGCAAGTGCAAGAGCTTAATTTCTGTTTGAAGTCGTGGGAACATTGGATGATGAGACATTGAGGAACTATGCAAATGACCACCACACTAATAGTCCATTGCTCTGAAAACAATTTGAATATGTAGGTATGAAGAAAGGCTTCCTATATATCACAATTTCATTGTGAAATAATAACAGGAATATCTTCTAATAACTGTAACAAAACAGATACTACTTGTGGAACTCAGCAAGCCATGGTTTTGTTGGATCTTGATCATCAAGATCATCATTGAAAACATTGTTTGAATTGTCTGAATTGGTATGATTGCTCTAAAAGGCTATCTAAGAGATATGTGAGTATGGAAATCTATCAGAGAATGGGTTTACATAAAAAGATGTAGCATTTTCAAGGACATTGCTTGATGACCATGAGACAGGTGGTGGAAATATGACAAGTGAAGGGGAAAGACTCAAGAAGTACTCCATGGGGGAGCACCTTTTATACATGACAGAACTTACAAGCAAAAAGAATGAAATGAAAGTCTGAGTGTACAAAAACAAAAACTCAAGCGGTTCCTAAAACCAATTGAATGAGTTGCCGATGATGATGTCATCCATCAAGTTGTCTACAGTAAGTTGCCGGAATGCACAAAGTTGCTCGATCGCGCATTTGATGCGCATTCAATGTGCATTCACAAAGACACTTCTGAATGTTCTTCATAACCTAGAAAAATGAACAGAGACTGGAATAGAAGTAAGAAGAGTTTGTAAAATGTAAAAAGAAGCGAAAAATGAATGAAAAGAAGAAGTGCCGTGAGTGAACCAATCTGCAATTCCACACCATCCATCATTTTCATTTGAGTCTGTTGCGGAATATGTAAATATAGCAATTGTGGTAAGGCTTGCACAAATCTGAGCAGTCGTGTAGCACGGTGATTAAAAACACATTGTGTTAACCATTATTTACGTCAAATTTCACCTGTAGTCAGAGAGCAACAGGCCGATCAAGCTCGTTCTTTTCATTTGTTACCCAGTGGGCTGTGCAAAGACTGCCGAACTTCTAAATAAAATGCGATGGTCCTCCAGACTTTTTTTTGCTGGTCATCCGCTCCCATTACACACTCGAACACATGTCTTTTTCAATTGCAACAAGCTCCATCTCTTCTGGCACCGCTACCACATCACGACTTCAGTGTGACTGTACTGCGTTGATGTATGACAGCATGACTACGGATGAATTGAAAGAGGTACGTGCTACTTGCTTATCAATGCACATTTTATTTAAACTTCAATTATAATGACAGGCTCTTCGAGATGCGCACAGAGAAATCAATGATGCACAGCGCATTATCTCTGAGCTCAAGCTGGAGCTAGCCACTGCCAAAGTGAAGAAAGGCGGCCAAAAGGTAGGAGCATCGGAAGAGTTGTTGAGTGCGGATCAAGAGATTGCCAAGCTCGCCCAGATATACATGCTTTTCCATCAACCCTGGGTCCGCGCCGACGATTTCCGCAATCCAAAACCATCATTTGAATCAAATAGCGCTGAAAGATTTTCAAGTGACGATAACCTGAAGCTTGGTGCGACCATGGAACTGTATGATTGCGTTCCCGAGCGCCTACATGATTATATGCAAAGTCACAGCGACTTTGCGACAAAGGTTCGTATTTAATTCCTTTCAAATCTTTGGGATGGGCTGAACATCGTACAGTTCATGAAAGAATTGTCTTCTAGCCGTTCAAGCATCATCGATCGCCTGCGCAAAAATGCTGCCACAATTTTCGGCCTTACTCCTGACATTTTCTTGCGTAAATTCAATCGCTCAACCAACTCGACCATCAATACCTTGCTTGGGTACAATGCGAGCGGCAAGACAGTGAGCACACGTTACCCACGCTTGCCACCTTTTTTCTTCGAAAACTCAGACGCTTCGGATACAACACTCCTCTTCCGCAGTGAATACTTGCTCAAGGTATATTTTCTCATATTACTTTCATCAAATTCTGATTTACTATCTTTATGGTCAGGTGGCGCTTTTAATTATCTACAGGCCGAGTGCGATATTTGGTGATGCACTGCCGATCCTGCGGTCAAACAGCCCTTACGCTTCTCGTTCAGAGTCTGGAACTACAGCTGGCCTAATTTGTTGTGTCGCAACCCTGGTATGATTTCGTTTTCAAACACCTATCACTTTTTTATTGATATTTCGTTCACAGGCTCGCTTCATTATGTCAACGGATACTGAACTCACAGGAGCGGGGGTTGGCAATGTGACTGGGATCGGTTATTTTGCCGACTTTGACGCATACAAAAAGATCTTGACACTTTCACGGGAATCTTCGTCAGCAATCATTCAACTTTACAGGATTTGGGATGCAAGACTTTTCCCCAACGTGCATCCAGCTTCGGAGTCTGGGGAGGAATTTGAAGACGACACGAACGGAAACGGAAACGACGACGAGGAGATTTCACAATTTCTTCGTCAACTTCATGTCCAAGAATCTCCCTCCCACCTATGGCGGTTGTTCTGCACATTTAATCCCCGCACGCAACTTTCCGAGCGCGCACGCAACTTTCGACCAGCGCGCAACTTTTGGATGCTAAATTCGGTTGTTTGGTCTAGCATTTCTCATGCAACGTCACCCAAGCAATCCTCAACATCGTCCCGAAGTCTCTCATCGTCGTTGAACACGGCAAGCTCACATAATGTACATCTATTTATTGCCTAAATCTTCTTTTCTCTGTTTCAATTTTAAAATAGTACGTAGAGTATCATTGCAGAATCTATTGTATCAAATACTTTGCATTGAAACTAAGGTACGAGCTCATTGTGCTTGACAGCGAGCGGCATATGTCCGTCAACGTGTGACAGTGTAGAAGGTTGACGTTGCAACATGAGAAGCGATCAGGCGGAGTCTCAATATCCTTCTAAGGTAAATTCCATCATCAGGATCGGAATTATCGGCTTGATCATTGCCAACTACCAAATCCGGTACTGGTTCTCACCATATCCCCCGAGCCACTGTTACTCTCAAGCATTTTGTTATTTATGCTGTAATTTAGTGTGTCATGTATGTTATTTGATAGAAAGGTAGTATAATAGTATAGCAATGAGAATATAGGGGCACTTTACATGGGAGATGGTGCATGGAGAGGGGTGGAGGAGCATACTACTCATCAGTTACATCACCAGTCTTGCCAGTAACCTTCATTACTACGTATAACAACTGATTCACATGCTACAGGATACCCTTTGGTCAATTTGAAGCAAGCAGATGGCCTGGGGATGACTATAAGAATTAATATGAAGGAGATGAATAGAAATCAGTGAAAAGTGCGAAATTGTGACCTGGTCATTTTAGATAAAAATTATATGAAGTGGTAGAAGGTAGGGCTGGGGTAGCTAGAGGGTGGTTCAAAAGGAATTACATGGAAGAGTTGATGCCTTTACATAGTCGGAAGTTGCGCCGTGCGGTCAAATTTAGCATCCAAAAGTTGCGCGCTGGTCGAAAGTTGCGTGCGCGCTCGGAAAGTTGCGTGCGGGGATTAAATGTGCAGAACAACCGCCATACCCACCAGCATTCAGCCTCCAGCGCGCCGAACACAATTGCGTCGCAACCATCGGGGAATCGGATTCATCCCGCTCCTGTGGCTCCACCCCCCGTTTCCAGTCCCTCCATCACGTCCATTTTAAACACTGGGGCGACAGCGTTTGATTCCCAAGGGACGGACTCGGAAAATCTCGAAGCTGTGCAAGGTCCAGGGGATAATTTGACAGAGCCCGTCAAACCGCTGCCACGCCGCGCCGCCAACAGGCGACAGGTTGCTGCAGCTGCACCTAGCTCCATCAATTCCACCGAACCTGTCATTCCGATCGCTGCTGAACAGCCTCAGAAGTGCACCACCCGTGGAAAGAAAGGAACGACGAAGCGCCGTTGATTTCCCTCGTCGGATGCAGTTTGCGAGTTAGTTAGCTGTGGTCGTTACTTAGGAGTATATCTTCCGTTGTAGAATACTCCGATTATCAATTAAATGTGTTGTTTTTTCGTTTTAACACGAGCGGCGACATTTGTTCCTACTACTTGCAGCTAGTGTGTCCTAATGGCTTATAGTAGACCGACATTGCTTGCTATTTAACGGTCGAATGGCTTAGTGGTAACTATGAAGAAGTCCAGTAACAGGTACAAATATAACAAATAATGGTAAGGTCCAGAGTTCGAATCCCGAGTGCAGCACCAGTTAAACATACAAGTAACTACTAGTAATATGATATACAACCTACTAGCATAATGTGGTCGAAGTAAGTAGGTACTTCGACTAATATAATTTTCCATTCCTATTAGAAAGTCAGGACCGACTTGTGAAGGCACCTCAGCCTTATCAGGCCTGATAATCTGATCTAATCAGGTTGACCTCAAACTTAATAAATTAACTGCAAAATTGTAAGCCATTATTAGACGTCAGGTGCCTTGGGTGCCTAATAACCCTTATTAGGCGCCAGGGAAATTTCCGACATACTTCATGTAACCGTAGAACTGACTGTGCCGCGACCACTGCCGGACTTTTACCTGGGGTTTTTTTTCTATTGAGGGTGACGAAGCCAAACTTTGATCAACATGTTCTGATCAACGTCAACGTTGTCCTCGACGACCATCATTACCTCGGAGTCTCCGACAACGCTAGACGGCTGTTCCGTTCAACACTTTCTCGCTGCTGGTACGTCTTCTAACCCTCTAATTCGAGGCATAGCTAATGAATAATTTCAGAATCATATCAAGGTGAATCATTCCACAATCCTCGCCCCGTCTGTCAGTCCGAAGTCACTCAAGTATCTTAGGATGCGCGTCTCTTGGACACAGTTTTTCGGTTTCGGAATGATTCTACAACCACCCAAGCATCTTCAACAACTGCTTGGGGGCGAATAGCGACGGGGAGACCTTAGAAGTGGTGTAAAGGAAATGCTAGTCATGCATGCCTTGCAGGTGCGGACTCTCACTAATCATTCTTTGAGCCACCACTCCCGCTCAAGTTTATCTTTCTTTTTCTTCAGAAAGACTGTTTGTTTTGTCCTCGTTGGTTAGACCATCGTCAGCTCTACCCACCCCATCCCCACTCCCTCCGTGATCTGTCATGGCTTACTTTTCGTAATCGTGCCTTCCCACCCATTTTTGATGATGAGCTAATCGACTGGCTGCTCACAGAGTGGATGACGCGCTGGTGGCCTTATGCTGCGGAGCGTTGGGATCGTAGTCGCATCGTCAGTCGTCGTCGCCTGCCCACTTGAACGTGGAGTTCTTCTGGTAGGAAGCTAAGGTCCAGGGCTTTCCGCTGTATGGCAACTCCCGAGGCCTTTGACGTTGTTGTCGTTTGAACAGCCAGCGGACACAACCCGCGCTCCTATGGTTGAAGAAGAGGATATAGGAAAGGGGGGCAAGAAGGTGAGTGGGATGACGGGAGGAGAGCACGAATAACGTGGGTTGGAACTACGACCCAGGTTTGAACTTCAAACTTATTCCCAATTATAAACCATGCCGAGACCCGATTTACATAATTGGAACTGGTCTATTCGTCCCTGTGTTTTTCAATTAGTTCAACGTCTCTTTCAGGTCTAAGCTGATGTTTATCGTGACAATCTGATGTTTGTTACTTTTGTGCGGTGTCTTAGCTGCCTCTCATCTTGATCCTTCGTTGTAAGCTCAATTCCACTCATTCCCTCCTTCTCTATTGGGCATGACATTCAGCGCAAAAAGCCAATTGCTCCTCTCCCACTTGTGTAAATTATTCTAGTTGTAGGAGGACCACAGCATAAACGACAGCATGGTCCTTCATTCGCGCTCATCTGTGCTCGTTAAACAGACTCCGGTGCCCCCAGGCTCCTCACAGGCGCAAGGTACCCAGCACGTGGAGAAATCTAAGCCTCCAGTCCGTTCCGATGTCAACTGGAATGAACTTCGCCGCAGAAACAAAACCGGAGTCAAGGCGTATCATACTCTCCATCGTTTTTGCAATCGGCTTCTCGGTTGGCTAGCATCCAGGTCAACGTGTAGGTCTGTAAGACCATCGGTATACGATGGTTGATGCCTTTTTATGTATTCTCGAATATGAAGCACGACCCTACTCGTCAACAGTGCGTGGAGTACGCGTTCCACACTTGACTTGATCAGTCATTTTACACGTAGAGGTAGAAGATAAACGTACTTGGAGATAACGGCAAGATACTCTCTCTGCAGAAGTTGAGTGGTTAGTTTGGTTCACACAAAGACACTGTATCGACTTACAGAGAGCGCAAACACGACTACAACGTTGAATATTGAAAGAGCTGTTGCTGCATTAGCACACAATGAATGTGTCGTGCCGACCGTCGCTTACCAACAAGGTAGATATACATTATTATTCCTATGTTTGAAGGCGATTTAGGTGCATCTCTCTCGGTGAAATTCAATATCTTACCTTCGCGATATATCACGTGATGCAGATCAACATTCCCTCCTCGCTGATCTAAAAGGGCAGCTTATGAGCAAGCGGAAAACTAGGCACTGTATGGGTCTTACAGGAAGCAATTCCAGGAATTATCATCAAGACCAGTATTACTGGGAGACAATCAGTTGCGGATGCCGTACACCAGGGTAGAAGTGAATGCTTACTAGCTTCGTAAATCATGAATACAACCCAATTCACGTACACGATGTGACTTGCACTGGTGAAAAAGCAACCGACAAATTCTGGGTATGGCTTTGCACCAACTTAACATGGGGTGTCAGTTGCGGTGAGATGATGGTTCAGTAGTTCAGTATAACAGATGGTGGACAAACATTGTAGGTCGCGATAGAAGATTATCGTCACATATATCTCCGCCACGGTTGCGAGCGTAATTAGGAATATCAGAAAGACACCCATATGCCGATCTCGTTTCCATACTGCCCATACGCGCAGGGTCAAGATTGCTAGGAACAATACATCATTAAGGACGTCAGATGGCATGCTATAATAAAATGAAGAGAATTCACACCTTCGGACAAAATCCAGCCAAAAATCATCATCCCTATGAAACGATGAGCCAAACGACCACGTTTTAAAGAGAATGCATACATCCTCGTATCGTTTGAACGATAAGGCAACCATATGGGTCGATATTTATCGCCAATTGGGCTAGAAGAGAAAATGGTGAAACATTGTAAAGAGAGAGTGATTTTATGTACTCACGAGGCAGACAGAGAAAAATAGCGTCACAGAAAGGCAAATATCGTTGAACGATATAAAGCACTGTCATATACCCCCATGGCGATGACCACACAAACTCAATCTCCATGCCCAATGTCAGTGAGCAGTCGTATACCAACAGCATCGCCGCCGCAACTGCGTGGAAGACTCATCAGCTTTAGAGTTTTGAAATCGTCGTAGGCGGCTTACCATCGAACAACTGTGTTTTTTTTTTTCGTTAGAGGGGAAGGACGATTTTGTAGACATGTAGATACGCACCGTGGTAAGCCGTTCTGCAGCCACATAATCAATGAGCTGAGCGGGCGCCGCCATGTCTAAGGTGATGTGGAATCGGGAGTGCAAAGGTAATGGGCTCTCCTCAGCGCCTTGACATGATATAACTTGTCAGGAGACCGGTACCTGAATCAAAAATGTAAACATGTGTCCCCTATCTTGAACGGTGGGAGAGTGTATCAAGGGCCGAGATACCAATCCCAGTGCCAATCCCAGGCTCAACCCCGACATACCCCTAGACCTTAAAAGTCAGTTCTAAATAATTTGACTGGTGAACTGGACTCACTTTTGTTCTGTTTCTTTGGCAAAAACCGATGCAATGAGAGCCCATACATGCCGATTCAGGACCACTCAAGACATGGCAGCAGACGGTAAAGACTGAAATCGGAGGAGTTTAGGATTTTGTTCAAGGGCAAGTGTGCGATAATCACAAGGGCTAGAAAGCGGACAGCGAAAACCGTCCGCGCAAAACCCCTCGTGTGCGAACGATCTTATTGGCTGATCGGGGATCACCGATTTCCCCGTTCAGCTTGAAACGTCCAAAGAGGATGGAGGTGCACATTGGGTACACACATTCCTAATCGACTATCATTTGTAATGCTAAGGTCTGCACAAGAGACTAACCGGTTCACCTCGCCGCACCACTAACGTCCATCCGGGAACAATTGAATAGAGGCGGCAGCCTTGTTTTGATTCGAGTGCAGGGTCAGCACTGTCTCCTTGAAAGATGAACCGGAATGAGGGGGGAAGACGGCAGGCTCCTAAAAGCAGCCGCTCGTCTCGCAGGGCTTTCGTACTCAGGAGGAGAACTAAATCTGTGATGGTTATAGAATCTGATGGGAAAGACCAAATAAACAAACCTAAGAACGAAAGCCGGAAAATGTACTCGGGGAGCTCGGAGATCATTGATTAACCCTAATGTTGGGTCCCATTGACAAACCCACGGCCTTTCTGGGCCTTCGTGACAGATCCTCGACGGCTCAAGCATCAATGATTCTTAAAGTCAGTGAACCAAATACTACGTCTGGCGGCAGAGGAGAGGCTATGGAACACATAGGATGAAAGGTGCAGAACTGTGCTGCAAATTCAATGGGCCACAATAACTCGTTATGAGTCTCCAAGGTCCAATGTCATGTCAAGTTCAAAACTATATATGTACTTGGTATGTACAACCCATAAAGAGGCCTAACTATCCAATGGCAAATTTACAATACCTAAATAAAGTGAAAGTGCTGTAGATTTTCCATACAGGGGATTTTTTTCCAAAATGTGTTAGTGACTGAAATGTGACGCGCCTGTTTCTTGATCACATGATGCAGATTTGGGACCCAACGTTAGGGTTAATCAATGATCTCGGAGCTCCCCGAGTACATTTTCCGGCAGCTCTCTCGCGAGCTAGGTTTGTTTATTTGGTCTTCCCCATCAGATTATATAACCATCACATATTTAGTTCTCCTCCTGAGTACGAAAGCATCGCGAAACGAGCGGCTGCTTTTAGGAGCCTGGGAAGACGGAGGTAAAACTTGTGCGGGTGTCTTACTCTAGCTTACTCTGCAGCTTATGTATGGGACCTTTTTGTGGGATTAAACTATCCAGAAATCCTCCTTTCTACGTGAAACTCTATGGTTTCTAAATTGGTTGGGCAGAAACCTGTGTTGTCAATAGCCAACAATCAAGATATTTGATGTCCGACGTGCGGCTCACTCACTGCTGGAACGCAAGTAGTTTTGTATGTAGCCTTTGATTTGCACATAGTCACCCGACTGGCGCTCAAGCTGGGGGCGTGTGTTACTCGCCAGTATCTAAGTTATTGGGGCAATTCTAATTACAGTATGTGCTTTACTCTGAAAGGCTAAGAGCGAGGGACTAGTGGGCAGGCTGAGAGTGTGTGGCCTTCCTAACGACTTACACCTCACTTCCGCCCAAAGTTGCCTGTTTTTCGGACAGGAATAACAGCTCCTCCACCTCGAGGGCGGCCGCCGCCCCTGTCATCCTCTGTGATCTTGGTCTGCCCTTCAGATTGAGCGTTGATGGGTCATGGATTGCCTCTCGCTCCTTTTCGTCGGCTTGAGGAGACCTGATAGTACACTGGCGGCGTATTTCTCCTGGTTCCCAGACACAGGAAATGTTGACATAACGATGGTGGCGAAGGAAGAGGTGATACAAGGCTTTAGCGCTGGGCAGACGGCAGGTGCTCGGCAAGTTATCACACAATCTCCGACGTAGGTTTCTAAAAACATAGCCAAACAACATTTGGTAGTGGATGGAGGGGGGGTTTCAAACCGACGACGAGAGACCCCTGGGTTTCTGGCGGAAATGGGGTTTCTGATTAGATTGATCCTTTTTTGTGTGAGGGAAAAAAATTCCACATCTGTAAGATGAGGTAAGATGGCAAGATAGATTTCCGGCTTTTACCGGGTTTCTCGAGCTCACCTCAGGCCTGACGCCAAGAGGCCTCAGATCCTCCGATCCCGACCGTTGTTCCCACAGCATGAGGGTACCACCCTCATACCATATTAGGGAATCTCGCACGATGCGGCTTGAGGCGGCTTATTCTGTGAGATCAAAATGGCATGAGTACTGCATTCACCTTCGTCCACATCTCCAGATGCGTCCTTGCTTCGGAAAATGGTCGAATAAGTTTGTGCGTAGTGTGAAACCACATTCTCTCTCTTCGTATAATTCTACTCTACTACCCTCGTTCAATCAAATCGACTAAAATACTCCTACTGGCAACACAGCCCCTTCATCTCTCGTTCTTCGCAACTTCAAGAGTTCTATGAAAAAATCGCTCTAAGTGAAGAGGAAGGAACAAGACTAGGCATTCCAGATGATAGACAAGGGCTAGCACCGTGACCGATGTGCGCCATGCAAACCCGTTGTAACTTGAACCTTCTATCTTGTTTCTGTCCATCCCCAACGAGCTCGAGCGAGGTAATCCTCCTAGGAGGCCGAGGCAAAAAAATACCAATCCTTCGTCATTTTATCATTAAATTCTAATCCCACCTATTCAACTACCAACGCCGTCGATTCACTACCCACCATCTTTTTTCGCAGTGTTACTACCGACTCAAATGTCTTTCTTTGAAATTGTCTTCCCATATTATCCTCACTTCTTCTTTAAAATTTAGCACAAATTACATTACCTCTGATTTGATGTAGTTTCGTGCATAGTATGAATAGGTGATATCCTGTGGTACACTAGTGGACTCAAAATCGACGCTCACTCAGCCTCAAACACTTGTGCAGCGGAGTTGTTTAAATTTGATGGGAATGCTAGATGCCGCTGACATGCCGTCCTTCGGATATCACCGCTTGTGCTTTGTCATAAATGGATCTGACGGCCAGGATCGGTGGATCTGACACCTCTTGCCTGACGCTTCTGAGGTGGCCGCTTGGTGGCCGCAGGGGAGGGTCGATGACTACTCTAACTCGATAAGCTCTAAATGAAATCAGGAAGCGTAGAGGCTGGGCCTCCGTAGTAGTTGTCACACGAATACATATAAAGCTCCTCCGCTCCACTGACACAATCTGGGCGAGCGTCCACAAATAGTAGAGCAAAGACTGCCATAACCGAAAAGAACAATCACAAGTTTTCGATAGGTTTGAAATAAATGGGTATTGAGCCATCCTTCCGGACTGTGGTTTGTAACAGCAAGCGCTCTGGGCGTGAGCCAGGTGAAACCGTTCAATTATCATATAAAAGACAAGACAAGCCTCGCATCACTTTGGCAGCTTGCGGACTCAGAAATGGAGAGGAGCCAGCATGTTCACATGAAAGCCGGGGATTTCTTTGATATAAGATTTGTTGTCGAGCAAGCGATGCGTAGGGTATTCTATTAGCTATATTCGAGTCAAAGCACTCAATGAACGACATAACCGCCCACCTGCTTCTCCCCCCCTTCATCCTCGCCCTCTTAGCCTGATCCAACACAATCTTCCTCAATGTAACACTCCCGGGCGTAACCTCCACAATCTCATCACCATCCATATACGCTAGTGCATCCTCCTGCGTCATAATCCTCGGCGAAGCACGATGTTCTCATCCGCTGGGCAGCTCGTATGTTGGTAAGCTGTTTCTTGATGGAGAAATTTAGGTAGAGACCTTGAATTAGCTTCTAGGTAAACTGGATTTGTGGGTGGATGAGCAAGGACTCCCGGAAGAGATTTTGATTTTGAGACAAAACTTGTGATTGAGGATGGATGGAGAGCATCCCGCATATCTCCTCTATACGGTTTGTATTCTTTGAGGATATGTTCAATCGTCCTATCCAAAAATCAACGTCAAACGGCCAAAAGACGCAAGCACAAACGACTCACCCGGACGAACATCATTTTAAAATTCGCATAAACCCAATCAACCCCCTCGCCGGAACACCATAACAACCTCCACCCACCCATCCTCCTCTCACATAAGTAACCATCTCATCCTCGCGCATTGGAAGGTTCTGAACCACGCCACCACCCGTTTACTCCTCCCTCACAAGAACCATATGATATTTTGGGCTCTCACTTCCCCCCCGGCCTGCTTGGATCCAGTCGGGAAGAATGACGTCTTTAGAGGAACTAATACCAAGCTCGTATCTCTCCCTGCGCGACTCCCCGCCCACGTAGCTCGAGTGACTTGGATGTAGGAGCGTCAAAGCGACGTTGGTTTGTATATACGCTGGGGGATGAGTTGGGCGCCTTCTTGTCGGGCCAATGGGGAGTCGTTGGGGATGACCTACGCCCCGTTGGTCAGTACGGCGAGGAAAGAAAAAACTGGAGGGACGTACGGGAAGCGCCCGAGACCCTCATCACCCAACACCAGCCCCACTCCTCGTTTCAACTCCCGCGACAGTAACGATCCTTCTCCAACTTGACGACCGTCCGGACCTAAGGCCCGAAGCGTATAACCAAGTCTCAGGATACCCGAGCAGGAGCATGCCCACGTAGGCCACTTGGACTTGTGAGCATTGAGAAAGGCGCGGTACGTGTTTCAGGATGAGCTTGAATAGCAGGGTCATGGTCATGTTGGAAGAAGAGGGAGCGGTGTTGGGTGTGCGTCAAGATGAGGATAGCATCACGCTCATCCCCCAACAATGCCTGTCACGAAAGCAAGGAAATCGTGACAAGGCCCGTGCACGCAGATTTTGCTCGCATAAATAAGAATAAAGGATACATCTTCTCCGACAGATTGTGATACCCCCCTGCTGAACACCTAGAGAACTTCCACCACTCTTTGAGGGACAAATGCATTCGGCACGGTTCCCTCTTTCCTCCAGTTGCTTCGCAATAGAAACTTAGCCTGTGTAGGCGCATTAGGTATCTTACAGTAACCATTTTTGTTTTTTCGTTCGCTTTCGTAGACGAAGAGCGCCTTCTTAGGGTATGACATCAAAACGTGTTCTCTCATCGTACACATCGCATAAAGTCGTAAATAGAGGGGGTAACTAATTAATTAACAATCAATCCTTTTCCATAACGCTCAAGCCTCCTTGTTCTTAGGTTTTATAAGACCAAACAAAACGGGCTCCCTTGGCGGGCGAGTCACGGAAGAGGAGATGGAACGAGAGGTTCATGAGCAGATCCTCGCAAAGGAAAAACCAAACCACGCTGAGCATGCCCTGAACTCCTGTCAAGACACACCCACCGTCAGCGATCGCGTCGCGAAGTGGGGAAAAAAAAAAGAAAAGAAAAGAAACGTACCTAAACATAGCGCCAATACCCCTCGGTCGCCACCCCAAAATTTGTGGGTAAGGACCCAAAGGAAGACCATGGAGGTCAGTGGCTGAGGCGATACCGGCTGCATTTTTTGACGTGGGGATATTATTCAGAGCTTTGCAGTTATCCAGCAACTTCTGCGGGACGCCGTTATGCTGCTGAGCCTGCAGAGGCGCTTCGACAAACTGGACGGACAGTCCGACTTCGAGATGCCATTCGATGTGACCTTTTGGCATTCCGTTAGTTTACGTCCACCTTGTAGTACGAAGGAAGACGTTACAATGCAAGAACCACACTCCAGGGTTACCAGCCACCACTCGCATCGTCGCTGACCCCATGGATGGGATTCCCACCACGTCCCTGCGGATGGGGTTCGCCTGCCCTTCTATAATGGGCGGGTTCAGCGTAGGGTCAGAGGAAGTATAGTCCGTCGCGCGGCCAACAAGCATGGGTTTATGTCCGTGCAAAGGGCTTTAAGGAATTGCTTTGCGGTTCAAACTAGGCATCCGAATGTACAAAGGATGTTTTCCGGCATCTCCATTCTTAATCACGATATCGATGAAGCTCGTAGGTCCATAAGCCCCTGGAACCGTCGCGTTCTCGTCAAGTGTGAGGTCAGACAAGACAGCAGGGACGAGGGGATTGTTATGCGTGATTCCGTTGAACATTTCCCTGTTGGTGCCGTCGTCCACGGTGTCGAAGGAGACTTCGAGCTCGATCGTCTTGGTCGCGGCGGGCTGGGCCACGACGATGACGGGGACGAGGGCTGTATCGTTCACGTCGTGGTACTCATCCACGAACCCGTTATCGGTCAAGGGCGCGGAGGCGTTGTAAGTGATGGAGGATGTGACGTCTGCAAGGAGGTCAGGAAGGATCTAAGAAACTGCGCAAAAGACGTACTGGGATTTAAAGCCGGTGGAGCAACGTCGAACATGTCTGTGTCCATGTTGGCGTGGATAGCCCAGTTGGAGGAAGTATCGTTGCGCGCTGTGACGAGGATCGAGTACCGCTGTGCAACAGTGAGGGCGATCAAGTCTATCGGATACTCTTCCACGTCCGTCTATACCCAAACATTAGATCGTGCAGCAGAAAGCAAGAAAGGAGACATACGCCATCGACTTCGATGATACGCATATCATGTCCGTCGATCCAGAAGTAGATCATGGCGAACGCAGCCGTGTTGACGATGCGCAAGCGGTATGTCTTTCCTGGTTGGAAAGGCAGGGTGGCGTTCTCGTTGAAACCGACCGCATTTGTGACAGGTGCTGGATTTGAGCCAGCAATAGGCCCGAGGTAGGTGGAGTTTTGGGCAAAGTACATCAATCCAGATTCTGAGATTATTATTTTTTCTTTCAGTAAATTCGATCCAAAGGATTAGAGAGACTTAAGTACCAGGGACGGGCCCGGCACCTCCAGGATTGGCAATGTTGATGAACTCCTCCAGCAAGACGGCATGTTCTTCGTGATACCAGTCCCCAAGAATCTTGGTGAATTCTTCGTCGTATGCTGCGACTTTTTTTGGAGGGTGAAGGACCAGAGGTGCTCGCAGACCGTCGACGTATTGGCCCTTTAGGCATGCGTTAATTGCGGCGGAAAAATAAAGCAGAAGTTGCATACAGATGAGTGGCCGTGCATCCAGTAGGTGCCCCATTGGCCGGAGGTGTTAACGGGGACGATGTAATCAAAGGTACCACCAGGGGGTAAGTATACCACTGAAGCGGAGTCAAGAGGTGAGTAGGAGCGGTCGGTGAAAAGAAATACCATTCGCTGATGCCTTGGGCACCGTCCATCCAGGACGTAGTCTTGAAAAACATGCCATGGTGATGCAAGGTGGCAGGGTCCGAGAGAGAATTTGTAACATGGACCAATAGCGAGTGGCTGCGAGTCAGTCGTTTGAACGTTGACTGGCGGTGGTCTGAACACATGTTAGCAGCAGGTTATATTATGGGCAATAAAATTTGCTCACGGCCAAGAGCCATTAACGCTGACGACGCGTTGTGGAAAGAGGCCGTCTGGGTTCGCGTTCTGGACATAGGTGAGGTTCCACCATATTTCCTGGACGCCAGCGAGTGCGGGGCTGGCCAACGCAGCGAGGATGATGAGTGAAGTGGGCAGCATGGGGAGAGCGGCGAAAAGGGCAAGATCCGGTTTCCATGTGTGATGAATCTTATCAGATGGGAAGAACTTAACGGATAAATGTCATCTGATAAGGATTTTTTGATGCATCTGGCATGAATCCATACAGCCATGGCTGGTCTCGACAGCTTTATATCCTGCCCCAAAATTCTCCCTCTTCCCCCCCGAAACCTCCCCTTCGCTCCCCATGGCAAAGAACCTCTTCTCCATCCCCATTTTTTTCATCGTCTTCCGCGAGACTCTCGAGGCCGCCATCATCATCTCCGTCCTCCTTGGTCTCGCTGAACAAATCGTACACGAAGATGGCTCAAAGTTCAGGGAAACAAGTACCCTCGTGAGTGAGGCAGAGAGCAAAAGGGAGTCCGACAAGAACGAGAACGTCGACGACGTCGTCCACCGCCGCTGCCTTATCCGCAAGATGCGCATACAGGTAACGTCCTCCCTTATCTACACTTCTTTCACCCTTAATTAGACGCGTGTTTACTAGATTTTTGCTGGGGCAGCCCTGGGTTTGCTCATAGCCCTCTCCATTGGCGCCGAGTATATCTTTAACCCTTCTGTCAAAGTGTCAATCTAACTTTCCCAGGTTCATCGCTGTTTGGTTTACCAAAGCCTCTAACCTGTGGGATAAGGCCGAAGCACTGTATGCTGGGAAGGTAAGTTCACGCGCATATATGTAAGTCACCTTCTTAAAAAATTATCACCCTAGGTATTTTCGAGCTCGTTGCTTCTCTCACGATTTCCGTCATGGGTGTCAGCATGCTCAAGATGGACCGAGGTATGCAATATATTCCCCGTTCACGTCTGCCGTACTAACTCCGAGAAATAGCCAAAGCGAAATGGCGCATCAAGCTCACGCGCGCCTTTGACGGTAAAAGTACGTTCTCCTTCCCTTCATTATCTGTGTCCTAAATTCAATTCCCTGACGCCAGAGGTAGACGGCGAATCTAAGGCCGGAAAATGGGTCCTCTTCATCCTCCCACTAATCACAGTTCTCCGAGAGGGTCACTCACCCTCTTTTCTCTTCCCTGCCTCCTCTCACACTTTAACGCACAGGCATGGAAGCGGTTGTTTTTGTAGGAGGCGTCTCCCTCGGCCAACAAGCAACAGCCATCCCCATAGCCGCCATCGTCGGAATAATCTGCGGTCTCATCGTCGGTTTCGCAATCTACTCATTTGCCTCTCGGTCAAGTCCGTTTTCCCTTGGCCCTACTGTCTTTCCGTGCTTACCCTATATACAGCACTAACCGTCTTCCTCGTCGTGATGACCAATCTCCTTCTCCTCATCGGCGCTGGCCTTTTCTCCAAAGCCGTCGCTGAATTCGAAGGGAACTCCTATGCCAGGCTCCTCGGCACCCAAGGGGACGACGCGTTAGGCAACGGGCCAGGGTCGTACAGAGTCCAAGGCAACGTCTGGCACCTCGATTGCTGTTCCCCCAACAACTTGGACAGGCAAGGATGGTCCATTTTCGGTCCGATCTTTGGGTGGTCGAATAACGGCTCGCATAAGCCATCCTTTGTACTTTTATGTGCAAGAAATTAACAGAAAATTTCATAGTGGGAACGATCCTCGCATACATATTTTACTGGATGGCAGTCATCGCCACGCTGGTATACTTGAAATTCAAAGAGGTTCGTCTCGGTCCTCCCCTCCCTCTTCACATGATTAACCCCACCCTCTCACCTCACCAGGGCTGAACGAAACTCTTCGGGAAAGAATCAGCAGCCGCCATCCGCCGTCAAAATTTGCGCAGGGAAAAAGAAGCGTCACAAGAGGCTGAGACGTCGTTGAACGAGAAGGCGCCTGTGGATACGGTTGAGGTTCTGCCAAGGGCTTAATTCGTTTTTGGTTTTGCTCCCCCCCCTACTCACACACACACATTATACACCCCGAATAACGACGAGTTATGTACTTGTTTCCTTGCGATATGACTTGGTTGGATAAATGGAATTAGCTTTGAACACTCTGATTATTTTGCATGACTTCAGTGAATGAAAATTGTCTCTATATAGGTCCGAATGACTTCAACAAATGAAATTGAGTTTTCCCTACATGCGTCCGATTATTTCGTGCATGACGTCTGGTCTCTCTCGCCTTCATCGAAACATAACAACTTTCAAAGAATTTGATTTTCCTGTCCATACATCTTATCAGATAACGCTGAGGACGTCGCACGCTGTCGCACAGAGGTATGGATCGCGAAATTGCCGCGTCTGGTAAACGAAGGAAAGAATTATATTGCCTAGCGACTTGGCGTTGCCGTGATGCATTTTCGAGTCCTCCCTGAATAAGCGCGTGCCGTTGCGTGCAGGAACACATACTCGTAGTACCCAAGCGAAAGAGGGTCTGGTACCCTCGCTTGGCTGCCAGACATACATGACGCTTGGAAAATTGTAAAGGTCTCGAATCTATTCCCGAAATTTCTTCCTCATGGCAGTAAAATATTGCGGACGAAGGAATAGTAAGGAAGAGAATCATGGAACATCCCGTTTCACGTATGTACCCCTCACTGTTCTCGAGCCGGATTCTATAGAAATGGGAAGTGAATTAATCCGCATCGTACCTCCGACTGCATCTATAAGATGGTCAGTCATTTTTTTTTCTGCATTCCCATCGACAACGTCGTAATGAAGTTGAACTTCAAAAGGGAAGGATTAAAGAGAAGAAAAGGTCAAGGTTTAATGAAGGCTCAAAGGAGGGAAAGGGGTGCAGCGACGGGGGAAGGAGGCATAAAAAAAAAGTCGTTTACCACGAATAGTGAAAAAGAGTGGCAAAGGAGCTGATGAGGTTGGCAGGAGGGCGTTACGAAAGGTTTGGTTGACCAGACGAAGAAAAAGGGTATCAGATGAAAAGAAAGAGCGAGCAAGGAAGGCACAAACACATTATCTCACTAACACACCACCATAGCAGGCTGACTTCGCCTTTCTACTCACAACCACCTAGCCTTTGTCGATCGGCCAAGTTGAAAACGAGAAGTGGAGGCGGCAATTGGGTTGATTTGAAAAGCATGAGAGACGACGTGGTGGTTGAAGGGAAGGACGTTGTTTGCATTTGTTTAAATTATTCCGGACCGGCATCTTCAAATTCTGGCGACCTCCAAACAACTGTCACCCTTCTGCCCTATGGCACCAGAGATCGTCATTTCTGGTTCTAATCCAAGTATGGTCCTCACCTCTTCACTATCATCAGCGTCCCACGCACTGTTAATCACTTTCTGCGGAATGCGGCGCAGAGCAGTCCTCAAGGAATAATAGTACCCGGTCAATGGTAGCATTTTGTTCAAAGGCTCGAATGATATTTTCTCTCCCATGCCTTCCTTCACCCGAACGATTCTGGGGAGTAACTTGCCTGGCGTCTACACCGTGTTCTAAGCTTTGTAACTGGTATGTTTTTCTGCTTCGCCAAGTCCGAGTCGTTGACTTTGTGAGTCTCGTTTAGTCAAGCGACGCCCAGCCTTCGATAAATTGGATGTTGACGCTGCCAGGAGATAAAAAAACGTCCCCTTACGCTGCTGACCTCATGGGCATATTAAAGACGAGATTCGGTTCGTTTTTCCGTTCTCTGCACTCATTTATTCCACATTGCATATCGCAGGCCTAGGTTCAACCTTGACAGACTCGTCCTCGACCACCTCTCGTCTCCGCTACAATAATTAATTTTACGGACGACCTGAGGGTCGCCTTGAGCCCAACACCACACCCGACATCTACCGATCCCGTCCGTAATGACTTATGAGCCACCCTTACATTGACATGTCCCATCTGAAAATCCAAGTCAGAGCGTCGACGTCAGAAAAGGTGATGTTTACTTCCCAATCGCGATGAATAGGACTCACCTGGCAGACAACGCCATTCATGAAAAAAATTGCAATGAACGACGCCACACGTCCAGAAGTTGCAGGCCTTGGCAAATTGTATGGGCATGATGCAAAGGAGGATGACGACTACGATCCAGAGTCGGAATTTCGAAGTTGGAAGGTGCATCCTAAATTGACGATCTTAGGCTGTTTCTGCTTGGGGTATGTACAATGAGGACGTTGCGGGAACTTGAGAAATACTGGGGTTACTTGGATGAGGTTTTATACAGATAGCTAAAGCCTCCTTCCACCAAAGTCAATGTACACGAACTTTGAAAATGAATCACATGAAAATCCCCGTCTGTTTGTCAGACAATTTGTCGAAGATATTCCGAGCATAGTTGCAATGGAAACGATCGATGGCTGTATAGATGAAGATTATTTTTGACGTTGGTGGCCTTTGTCGAGGACCATTACTAGTATTGTTATTGTAGCCATGAAACTGCTTCTTTGGATCCGGACTTGAAATCAGAGGGCATGTGCTATAGTCAAAAGTATGTTCATTTCATAAAAAAAAGATCCGATAACGAGAAGAAAAAGCACAATCAAGGCGAAAAAATAACAAATTCACTAAACTACCCAATTATCACCCCTTAGCCCAGAAAAAACTAAGAAAACAATCAATGCCAGAATCAAGTGTGCGGCTCGCCCGCACAGGATCGCTAGTCTCAGAGACTAGGAATATCTCGGGGAGAGGAGATAAGATCTCGTCCCCACCCGTGCGCCCTAGACTACTAATCGTAGGAGGGTTCAAAGGTAGCGCTCCACAAAACGGAACTGCCTCACGCCGTTTCGTGCTCCCTAACAACTGCCTTTCACCAAAATCGACGTGGCTGTATTGCGCCATCGTGAATGCGTCCATTCAATTGAAGGCTTGTCGAAAAAAAGTCGGGGAAAAGCTAGAAGTCGGTGTTATTGTATTAATATTATTTCCGAGGTGCTCCACAACTGTCGAGACTTTTGGAGCTTTGCGGAATTTTTCAAGTACTGTTTATCGAACTGGTGATGAGGAACTAGGAACACACAAGAAAAGAACTTCATGCTGCGGAGCAAGTTATGATCGGCTCGAGGTTGCCGACATCCATGATTCAGGCTAAAGTTGGAACGCATCTCAGACATCCATGGACAGAGCAAGCAAGAACATTCATTACATTCGTCTGGATTAATTCCACTCGAAGGACCCGTCATTTCCTAACATACTGTCTTCGTCCCCTTCTGCATCTGAAAGAACCACCATCAGTTCATTGAATATCAACCACACTCAGAAGAGGTCATGCTCACCTAACAAATCGAACTTACTTGTGTCCGCTGTAGCAGAATATCGCGGACGGTCATGCTCGGAGGGTCATCTCAATCCCCCTCATCAACACCGTCGTCGTCACCAAGCCAGGAAGCCGCACTGTCCCTTCGTGCGAACGTCGGTGTCATGACATTTAAATCCCCATCCTCATCCCCATGCAAAAGGGACGAGGTAAGGAGCGAGGGCAACGACATCGCGGGCTCAATGAGGAGCGCAGCCATTGGGAATGAGTCTCTAGGGGTACCCTCCTTCATATCGGGCTTGGCACTGCCGGCCGTCCAGATCCTGTTAACGGGTTGCTTCCTCTTTGGCGTCTGGATCTCACTACTTGGTTCTTCTGTCGAATCGTCTACTAACCCGATCAACATCGTTCATCACGTTCTGGAAGAGTGTAGGCCGCCTTATCCTAGCCAGGGAGAGTCGCACCGATCTTTTGCCACTCTGGAGATACGCTGACGGAGGCTTGACGCTGGAGGGTGGGGTAGATGAAAAGCCCTCCCCGAGGCGGCGAGCCGAAGAGGCCCACGCTCTGGACTGATACTGACGTTGAAGGCACGTTCGGTTGAGAGTCCGTCGCCGGCAGCCTCGGGTGCTGTCGTGTCTGGAACGGGAGGATAAGGCAACAACACCCCTTCTCGCAGGTCGTCCATTAGGTCCTCGATGCCTCCTAGATATGTCCAACCCGAAAGAGGATAGTAGCCCGGTCGTCGGGTCTGTAGAGTGATCAGAATAGTCCATGGGTTGAAGCAATGAAACATACGTTCAAGTTAAAACTCTCCCGAGCCTCAATGGTTGATGTCCACAGATCAAGTTTGGGGCCCGGCTGATCCCGGACCGATGGCAAGACTGCCGTCCGTTGAGCCAGGCTTGATAAGTGCCTCAGCCAGTGCACTGCACATGTTCTTCTCTGCATTAGAGTCGGAGAGGATGAGTTGGGCTTGTGTAGTGCGCTCGGCATTCTTGGTTTTAGCATTGTTGTAGATCGGCTTCCGAAGTTTTCGTAGATTTGACGGGTTGTGAGCGGCCGCAATGGGAAGTGGAGGTGGGGGTGTCACCTAAGATGAATTGTAAGCGTCGAAGAGAGGTTTAAGCTTAGAACTGACCCTGTCGTTTTCGCTTAAACTCGTCATGTGGATAGAATCTGATGACTGGGTTGCATGGTGTCATCAATTTCAGGGCGGCCATTTCAATGGGGGCATGGAGGACTTTGAGACCTTCTTCGCCACTCCAGGATGAATTCGCCAAATCGGAGTCCGATAAAGAGACCAGCTTTTGCGTGGTACTAGGCGAGTCGTATCGTGACGTTCCTTGGCCAGCATGCGAATTGAGATTGTGCTGTCAAAAGATACCATCAATAGGATGAGGCAACAGCAAGACAATAACTCACGCGCAATGATTTTAGATCACCTTGTCGTCGCATGAGAAGTGACGCGTTTCGGAACCAACAAATGTCGAGTTAACTAGCACTTAGCCAAGAGATCGGTGTAGATCGACGGCTGACCCTTGGTGGAATCATCAGACGGCTTTAAACAGGAAGGGTGTTTGAGGCGAACCTACGCTCATTCTTTCGGGTGGTATGGTTGAAGAGCCCCTCAACAGCACATGCGTGGAAACAGATAGCAAAAGGCGTTCAAACCTATTCAGAAGAGATTAGACAAAGGGTGTTGGCAGAAAAGACGCGTACTTTTCACCGAAACAGTCTTCTGGCAGAGCCTTGTGAACCACAACGTCCCTCCACCACCAAGCAGTCGCCAAACTTTCAGCCTCAGTTCTCAATTCCTTCGCTTTTGCTTTCCCCGCGCTAGCACCCAGAGAGGTTTTCAACGAAGGATACCGCGAGTGATGCCTTAAGGTCTCGAAATACTTTGACAAAGACGTCCGAAACGCTACTGTTTCCGAAGGTTGCAAACATCGGTAGAGTCTAGTAGCCTACGCATGTCAAGAACTAAACCACACTACTCAAAAGGCATTTAAACTCACAGTCTTGGCACCATCTCGCCCACTCTCTAGCTTTCCGACCAAAAAGTAACAGATTCCCTCCATGAGCTTCGTCCGGTCTCGCAAGCCCCGCACACGCGGGTTGAAGACATTGTGATCATACTCTGGCTTGTTCGCGTGAGGGTACTTAAGGATGTGGAGGTGATCAAGAGAATCAGAGGAAGAGGCAGAGATATGATCGATATCGACGTGGAAAGGTAAAAAAAGAATTATTATTATTATTTTCTTATCCTTTCAACTCGAACCTCGAACCTCGTGCTTAGCTTGACCTGGATTTTGCCTGGATTGTGCGTTACTGCTTTCTCATAAGCGAGTTTACTAGATACGGCGGCCCGGCGCTGGTACTAGTGAGCAGTGGAGATGGGCAAATTTGACCTATCTTGGACAATCATATCGACATGAGTACCAATGGAAGTTGAATGAAAGATTGCCAGATCAAAGAACTTTCCGCGTAGGTCCTTTAGGAATGGTTGTACTCGCACCCTTGCTAACCTTTCTTTTATTTCTGAGGAGATCCGCCCTTTGCACCCTCGACCGACTTGCCTACCTGTTCTCACATTCAATGATTCTCAGGACTCGGCAGAGGTGACAGTTGTGGGTATTGTGTGGGTATTGAGTCAGATCTTTCAGAACTCGCAGGAATGTAGAAGTACAAAGGTCGGTCCACAATTATATCCACACAAACGATAGCATTTTATTAACGAGTTCCATGCTGACTCGTTAAGCCAGCTTCAAGTTGAACTTCATCAGTAGAATAACAACCTCTTTTGCTTTCACTTTCACGCACTTTCACTTTCACATCACTTTCACATCACTTTCAAGGCACCTTTTCCCACCCTTTTGGGTCTTTCCCGCTTTCACCTCTTTCAAACTTGTTGAACAGAATAATTCATAGAATAACGTCCAGGCGAGAACCTACCATGTAATGATGATTTTTCAAGGAGGATTAAAGTATTTGAAGGTGTATCTTCCCGTGCTGAAATCAGGAGAAGAGCTGTTGTCGCTTGTGTGCCCGTCGATCACGCGACATGTTGAACGTCCAAATTCGGAAATTTTTGGACTTATGAACTTTTCCCTCAACATCCAACTTCACGCTCCCCACCCAGCTCCTTTCCCCCTCTGATGCGCAATGTCTTGATGATCGGGTATGTGCTTGGCCAGCACAAACTCACTCATGATGACATTGGCATCATACTACGGCAGACCGGAAGCCCAACAAACTTGTCAATCCTGAAAGCTCATCTGTGACACAATGCAGCCAGAAGACCCTGGCTGCCCGACGACGCATGCCAAGTATGTGGTGGACGGTAAGTATTGCAGAGTGTGATGTGACCTTTGGGTGATGACGAAGGAGGACGAAGGAAGGTGACATTGAGGAGGTGCTGGGGGTGGGGGTATTCGGAGGTGATGATGGGTAGCGCAATTTCAAGGTAGGTGGACTCAGCATTTCCACAGCTTTGACTAACAACACAATAGACCATCGACTGTCACTGATACTCGCAAGATACTGGTATTCAGTGCGATTGCTTTGAATGTCACAAGATGAACCTCCCGCTCCGCTTCTTTATGAATGCGCCCTCAAGTTCCTTCACTCCAGTAACATTGACTGTCCTCTGTGCACGTTCAATCTGGTACGCCCTTTACAACGCGCACATATTCATTTTTCCTTCCTCATCAAAATATACAGTACGCTGGGAATGCCGCCATTGGTCTCGAAACCATCACTCTTCCACTACGCACGTAAGCATTGCCCTCGTCTTGAATCGTCACACCGCTCACTCTGTCTTCAGGTCTCTTTCTGGTCACAAATCTCGAGTACAACCACACGCCCGATTGCATTGCAGCCAGTACGGTAGGACTACGCTCAAACCTTCCAGTACGTTGTTCCACTTTGTAGTTGAGGCAATGTGCTGAAACTGTCTGTCATAGGTATAAGGCATGCGAGGAAGGAGGCAACTTGTGAGGCACCCGTGTTTCGAGGGAGTAGAGAAACAGTAGATACAATCAGTATTATTATACAAATGAGATATTTTTTGCCTGTCTTTCTACCTCTTTTCACCTGCTTTCGAAGACTCTTTGCCAAGGGTCTTTCACCTCTTTGACCACTTTTGAAAGCGGAAACCGCTTTTCAAAGAAAGTGGACTTGGCTTCCTAAAGCGGAAACGCTTTCACGCTTTCAACGCTTTCAAAAGCGGTGAAAGCGGCTGAAAGCGGTTTTGTGATTCTACTGATGTTCCCCCTCATTGTTGCCGAAACATCAGCGGCTATAGCAAGGCTTTTGCTCAAGTTGGCAAACATGTGTCTGTTTGACAAACATCTTGTCACCAAATGACGAAGCCGGGGCCCGAGTATCTTCACAGGTAGTACATATTGAACTACACATCACTTTTTTGTTCCCCGGCCCATCTTCCATTGGTTCGACAGACCTCCTGTGAGTCTACATATAATTTAATTTCCTACGGGCCGTTAACGCTACTCTCTCAACCACCAGCATGGGATCTATAGGGATTCTTTGCGTGCTATTTACCCTCCTCGCCGTCATTGCAATAGCGTCGAAACCCTCACCAAAAAGAAAACTTTTCTTCCCTGTGCTCGCCGCTCTATATGCCTGCCTTTTCGTCTTTCCCACAAAAAGAGGATTCCCGATCGGTATCTACGCAACAACTCTCCTTGCATATGCATCGGACTTGATCCTCTTCAGCGAGCCTCAGATTTCCCTGAGGCGCGAGCGACAAGGAAAGCCCGTACGCGAAATGGCTCTTTTTGAGCGTCTGTACTGGGCGGCTTCACTCGCTTGTGATTGGCGGGGTGTTCAATGGTCTACCGCAATTCCAAACCTTCAACGCTCCCACTTACCCAGATGGGGTTTCGTCAAATCCAGGCTCTGCAGGGCGCTCACTGTCTACTTTATCCGCAACATCGTATTCTTTTGCATCCACCATAATCCCGCACTCAATGGAATCGATAGGGAGAGCTTCGGAACGCATGGATTCCTTTGGCAGACTTGGAATGTTTTCATGTTCTGGTTCTCCATATGGGCAACTTTGTACATGAACCATTCGGTAGCTTCCGCATTTGCAGTTGCGGCTGGCCTTTCGGAACCACGAGATTGGCCAAATTTTTTCGGTCCCTGGCTGAGAACTACCACTGTGCGCAGATTCTGGGGGTGCGCACTGCCATCTCCTAGATTGATTTGTGATACTCACAGATTTGGAACAGGAAGTCATGGCATCAAATGATGCGACGCGTAAGTTGCCTACACACAGTTTCAGTTCACCAAGTACTCACTGTTGAATTTTTTTGTTTAGCCTGTTACAGGTGCTGGAAAATATCTCGCACGAAACGTCCTAAAATTTCGAGCTGGAAGCGCTCTCTCATCTTACACACAGCTCTACGTCGCCTTCTTATTATCAGGGATAATCCATGCAGCAGGCGACTGGATGGCGATGAGAAGCATTACGTCTGCGCGATTGACTATTCAATATTATATCATGCAAGCCATGGTAATCACTGTCGAAGACATGGTGATTGCTGCTGCTAAAAAATTCGGGATCAGTCGCATCCCGTTCTTTGTGTCCTACGCTTGGGTAATATGGTGGATGGCATGGAGCGGTCCGATGTGGATAGAAACCGTGATTCAAGCGGAGTTTTCTGGGGGCTTGCCTTCGGTTTCTCATTTCCAGAGGCTGTTAAACCTGTTGGACATCAACCGCCTAGTGGGTTTCGCAATTTAAGCTTTCTTCTAACCCTTTCGATAGCGCTTATTACTGTTCTGGCCACGGCATTGACGTCTCTTCATTTCGTCTCCTCAAATCTCCTGACTTGTGTTATCATCTGCTCTGCTTTTATATCATATCTATAATTGTTATACCCGTTTATCACAGCTACTTGTTTTAGTTTGTCTCTGGTTTCCCGTCATGCTCGAAAAGAGACTACACCGCGCTAGACTGTCAAAGCATCTCCATATCGGAAACTATGAAAACCTGCATTCCTATAGTAGTTATGTACACATTTGTAGAAAATGTAGAAGAGGGAAAAAGGGAGGTTCCTAACAAAAGATTTTTGATGTAGGTTCTTCCCTTGGCCCTTTAAAAACTTGTTAAAAAAACCCTGCGTCAACACCCGATGACCCACATTCTTGCTTTTATCTCCGCCATGTCTCCAGCAGTTTTCCGCAGTGATCCCATCGGCCTGAATGGTGCCAAAGCAAACGCGATCGAGGATGGTTTTGGAACGTGCGCAATCCATCTTGGCTGCCATTTCGCCCCAACGTACGTTGGGGCGCAGAATGGTATCAGTGCGCATGACACTCGTGACCCTCCGTTTTACTTTCTTTCCGTGTTCCGCAACTTTGAACCCTTGTTTCGTTGCGTGAGCGGTTCCTTTCGTATTGCATAGCGCCCACCCCAGTCTCAAGTCGGAGGGTGTGGGCACGTGTTCGTCCCTCCACCTCTAAACAACAGATGTTTAACCATCCAGGTCAGGCGGGTAATACTCTCGAGTCGCTGTCCCGCACGATAGTATCGTCTCTGAAGAGTTACCTGCCTTCAGTTCCATCGGGAACGCTCAAGTCATACGTTGCAATGTTTAGTGCTGGAGAGGTGGAAGAAGGGGGTGCGAGAGGATGACTCGGGGAGGGGTTGTTGACGTACAAAGAACTCAGAGTCAGACCAAAGTCAGACACTAATGTGGTGACGACTGAGGTGAGAAGAAATAAGGTTTTTCGTATATATAGGAAAAAAGAACGATTGGGTGGCTTGATGTAAAGACTGGTAAATAACGGAGGTAAAAGTAAAAGGGAAAAGAAAAAGATCGAGAGGAGATAAATAAAGCGTACGCGTAAATAGAGCAGGTCACGTGGAGTCTTCTTCAACACTCCCCCAGACGACAAGGGACCTCTAAGTGTCGAGTTTGAGTGCTCGTACGAGCTTTTGATGTACAACGCGGGGGAGTGGCTTGGTGAAAATGTCAGCGAGGTTTTCTTCGGACGGGATTTGAACAAGCCCAATCTCCCCTTCTGCTACGCGCTCCCTAATGCAAGGGGTACCGACCGGGAAATTCCGAAACACCATCCTGGGGGGGAGGGGGGTCTGGCGGGGCCCTTAAACACGTAACTTTATCTCAAATAAATACCTAATATAATACATTTTTTGACTTGTATCTGCCAACTTAACCATTGTTTTCTGCCCCCAACCAGTGATTCAGCACAATCTGTGATGGGTTGCATCATTGTTGACCAATTTTTACATTGGCTCTTGACTCAGATATCAATAATGGTGTCACTGTGTCACTCACAAGGGGAAAACTGCATTCATTGCCTGGCGAAGAGGTAATAAAAAGGGGATAAATATGTTAAATAGTCAATCTCACATTAGTGTCGAAAATGTTCAGATAAAAAAGATTCATTGTTCATTCAACTTTGCAGCCACAAAAAGGTCATATCATGTATGTAAAATATTTATTGGTAGTTTGTTAGAGCAGGAATGACTGAGAAACAAAAGAAATTCTTGCCAGAAAAGGAAGATAAAGAAAGACCCTGTTTTACCTGGGCAACAATGGTGAAGCAACCATTTAATGTCATTGAAAGGTCTTTCTTGGCACTGTAAAAAGCAATCAAGGAAATTAAATTTAACCCTCTTAAACAAAGGAACCCTGAGAGATAATTTTAATTCTTTGTTTCTGTTCCCTCAGGAAAGAAAGATCTTTCAATGACATTAAATAGTTGCCTCATCATTGTTGCAAAGATAAAACAGGGTCTTTCTTTATCTTCCTTTCCTGGCAAGATTTCTTTTGTTTCTCAGTTATTCCTGCACCAACAAACTACCAATAAATATTTGACATACACATCATCACCTTTTTGTGGCTGCAAAGTTGAGATAACAATAAATTTTCTTTTTTATTTGCACATTTTCGACACTAATGTGAGATTGACTATTTAACATATTTATCTCTTTTTTATTACCTCTTCGCCAGGTGACGAATGTGGTTTGCCCCTTGTGACTCTGGGTCACATCATCTTATTGCATTTTTTCTTGATTTTTTCACCCAGCAGTGAGCACATTTGCATCTGTAAACATTGTGACTTTCTTTGGCAGCAAAGGAGAGTGCTAATTTGATCTATCTTGACAAATATTTGAAGCCATGGTGTTTTTGCATATAATGTCCATATTGGTCCTCAGCACCCTTTCCTCCTCTCTGGCACTGATTTTCTCTATCAGCATCATCTTACATGTCATGGGCTTCCAGAATGACCTTCAGCGAATTGGTTTTGCAGTGAGGAATGTTAAGACTTTGCAGTGAGGCGGTTAAAATGATCATGTGGTTTCCTTATTTGGAAGGTGCTAGGGGGAGGGGGGAACCTGAGAGGCCTTAAACGTGGAACATATGATTGTGTCATGTACTTTTACTTTCAGTACCCCTTGCCCTAATGTAATGATGCCGAATGTCGATATGTTTTGCGCATGCATGTCCTTTTGTATTAAGGGTGAGGGCAATCAAAGCGGCATTGTCCCCGTGAAGGATAGCTGGGAATTCACGCTTCAAGCCTACTTCAGACATGAATGAGTACATCCAAAGCGCTTGTTGTGCAGCGTGTGTAAGAGCCATGTATTCCGCTTCTGTAGTAGATAGGGCGATGGTTGCTTGGCGCGTTGAGCTCCATGATACAGGTCCGCCGGCCACGGTGAAGAGGTATCCAGAAGTGGATCGGTGCGTGTCTGTATCCCCAGCGTAGTCTGCATCGACGAAGCCAATCGGGTCAAGGCTACCTCCCCTATGGTACGTGATCTTGTAAGTGAGGGTTCCCTTGAGGTAAGCAAGTAAGTGGAGCATTGCCTTCTAGTGGGCTGGTCTGGGGTTAGTCTGGAAACATGATAATATGCTGAGGGCGAAAGCGATGTCAGGACGTGTTGCAACCTGGGCCCACATGCAGGAACCGAGGGCTTCGCTAGTGTTTGGAAGTCCGGTCTTGTGACTGGAAAAAGACCGTAACCAGACCGGACCAAGACCGCAAAGGACCAGACCTGTGGTTACGGTCTTTTATTTTTGAGATGTAAAGACCGCAAAAAAACCGGTTAACGTGAACCGGTCTTGACCGGATTTGACCGGCATTTTGTAGCCCCTTAAATACCCTTTAAAACGCACCCAAGAACGTACGATTTGGTAAAAAAACGAGAGAGATACGAATTAAAATGTAAATTACTTTTGGGAATAATAGATGTACCAGACTTATTTTATAGAAGCACCAATTCCTAACGGAATTTGACGTTCTTGGGCTCGTTTTGAAGCTAATAGAGATGTTAATAAAGTTACCGATTCATAATCTTAAAATATTAGCCTAAAGACCGGTCATAAACAGGTTAAAACCGATGCAGACCGAAACCGGTCTATAGACCGCAAAAAACCGCGGTCTGCAGACTTTTTGCGGTCCAGTCTGGTCTTTTGACTTCTTGTGAAAAGGCAGACCGGTTACGGTTACAGTTAATGCCCCTGGGCATCAAAAAACCGGACCGAACCGGACTTTCAAACACTATGCATGATCATGCTGTCGTCACTTCCCGAATCATGGGACAGTGTTGTTGGGACCCTCTATGACGCAAAATCGTCTGCAGAAGTCATCAGCCGCTTGATGATCCACTGGAACCGAATCGACCGTTCCAAGTCTGTCACCAACCCTGCTACAGTCGTAACAGCTCTGCAAACTGATGCAAGACGACCACGAATAGTGTTCGCAAGTTCAGTTCAGTCTGGTTTTTTGCCCCCAAAACGCGCAACCGTGGACCGCAACCGGTCTAGGACCGACCCAGATATTGAGGGAACCGAACCGAACCACCTAGGACCGGTCTTTTGCGGTCTATGGAGCCGGTTCAGACCGATCCAAACCGGTTTTTTTGCGTATAATTTATTATACCAATATAAACCATTTGTATCTCGACTATTATTACTCTAAAAAATAAACGGGTTATATAAAATAGTAACGCATGTAAATACCCGTCATTCTACCAATTTTGAAGAGATTTAATGAAGATTTGACATAGCTATGACTGAAACCAAATTACATCTCGCAGAGACTTGGGTAAAATATGGATTTGGTTATATCTTTCTCAATTCTTAACCGTTTTTGATGAAACAAAAACCCAATAAAAGGTAATAAACGTGGTTACAAAGGTATGTAACGCACGTGACCGGTAAACCGGTTGCAACCGATCGAAACCGGTTTTTGAATGGTTTTAATATATTTTCAAAGTGAGGCAACTGGCAACCGGACCAACCCCAAATTGGGGCAACTGCAACCGAAAAAAAGACCGGACCATGGTCCGGTTCAGTTCGGTCCACCGGTTTTTTGTGGTCCTATGGACTGAACCTTTAAACACTACTCATCCCAGATGATGAGATCTGCCAAAAAAGAGTTCTTGCTAAATTGACATGTAGAAGTCTCATCAATGTTGATAGGAATTTTGAAGCATGAGTGAGAGGTGCGGCCACCAATGATAAGAAGAGCAGCAATCCCTGAGGATGCAACACAGATAATAATTTTGTGCTGACAACACAGAAAGTAGCAGAGAGTGTTGTAAATGTAGGTCTTCCCAGTGCCCCCAGGACCATGAAGAAAAAAGATCTGTCCTGACTTGGTATTGACTGCTTCAACTATCTCATCAAAAGCCTTTCACTGCTCTTCATTTAGCTTTAGAATTCGTTCATTGGCAAGACAGGTCTGCTCTTCTGCATCATAATCCAGCTGTTCCCTGATCAAACTATTTCCAATTTCCAGATCCCAATTTTGCTGAGGCTGAGGCATTGTTGGCCAGTGCTCCAAACCCTTATTGCCACTGGAACTGTGGAGAACTTTGTCAATGATATACTGTAGCATTTCATTCAATTCGATGGTCACGCATCACGGTGCCCTTCAAATTGCTGAAATGTCACGGTGGTCACACAGATTTTTGTAAGGTGTCGAAATCATCTGGCGCTCATGTGATAAATGTCAAAAATTTTCGTGGCCTGCGGCGCTGAGTGGTCGAAAAATTGCCCAAATTTTCGGCTTGTCACAGCAAATTTGTGTGGTTGTCAAAACCAAAATTTCGACAGGCCTGTCACGCGTCACGGACCCTGTCGAATTGAACGAAATGCTACAGTATAGGCCATAGTCAAAGACATCTTCTTCTGTTGGATTTTGGCGTATGTTTTTTTGTTGAAGAGCCCAATGAAGGTCATCACAGATCTGTGTCTGAAACTGCAACCATAATGCAGCAGGATCAGAGGGACTACAATCACAAAGGATTGTGACCAATAAATTGCGCAACTGATGTCCACTTTGCATAGCCCCAGCATCCTGCAGACATATCCTCCACTCATTGTCATCAGCCAGAAGACGAGGTCTTTATCATGCCCCACTGATTCCTGCTGGATTCCGGTCATTCCTGCGGAATCCAGCGGAATCTGGAGGAATCAAATTTGGCAGAGACACCAGCCAAAAAGACATTCCGGGGGACAAATATTCCTCAGGAATGATGTCATTCCTGATTAGTAGCCGGAATGGTCCCCGGAATGGACAAAAAGGAATGCAACAGGAATGCAATGTCCGGAATATACATTACTAATCAATAATATTAATAAACATTAATATACCCATGCCCAAATCGAGTCTCGGCAAACGCCGAGGCTCGATTTCACATTATCAAACAATCCACAACGTTTGTTTCAAACCACCACCATCGTCGTCGACAACATCCGGGCACACCACGCCACCACCCTCGCCAACGGCCACCACCAGCCACAACCGTCGCCGTCACCGCCCACTGAGGACGACGATGGACGACGACGGATGACGAGGACAACGACACGTCAGCAGACGACACGTCAGCGGACGACGAGGACGGCCACACGTCAATGGACGACGACCACGTCAACGGACGACGACCACGTCAACGGACGACGAGGCGACGACTACACGTCAACGGACGACAACCATGTCAACGGAGGATGGCCACGTCAACCGACGGCCACGACCCACGACGTAGAGCAACCACCCCGTTGGCGAAGACGACGACGAGTGCATACGACGACACGACAACGACGCGACACAACGGCGACGCGACGCCACGACGACAATGCAACACGACGACGACGCGCGCCCACATCGTCGAGCGCCCACGTCGTCGACAACGCAACACGTTGACGACAACGCGCGCCCACGTCGTCGAGCCTTCCTTCCCTCCCTTTTCCTCCCTTTCCTGTCCCCCCTTTCTCTCCCCCTTCCTTGTCCATCTCCCCTCTCTTTTCTCTCCCCCTTCCTTGTCCATCTCCCCTCCCTTTTCTCTTCCCCTTCCTTGTCCATCTCCCCTCCCTTTTCTCTCCCCTTCCTTGTCCATCTCCCCTCCATTTTCTCTCCCCCTTCTTTGTCCATCTCCCCTCCCCTTTCCCTCCCCCTTCACTTTCCCTTCCCCTTCCTTTTCCCTCCCCCCTTTGTCCCTCCCCCTCCCTTTTCCCTCCCCCTTCCCTGTCCCCTCCCCTGCCTTATCAATCCCCTATTCCTTGTCCCCCTTTCCTTTTCCCTTCCCCCCTCCCTCCCCATTTCCTGCTCCCCCCCCCTTCCTTCTCCACCACTCTCTCTCCCTACCACTCCCTCCCCCCTCCATCACTCTCCCCCACTCCCTCCCCCCTCCCTTTAACACTCAATGTAGTAGAATAGATTTATGTAGTTCTATCAAATACACTGTGATTCTCCCTATTCAAGTCTAAATAGCATAAGGAATTCTTAGAAGTTATGAGCATAAGGTCTGAGTTGATTAAGTCATGTGACATCTAGCTAAGCTTGGAAAAATATGTGTTTTAGGCCATTCCTGTCCATTCCAGTGGATTCCAGTGGATTCCTGTGGATTCCTGTGTCATTCCTGTGGATTCCAGTGCCATTCCTGTCCATTCCTGTGGATTCCTGTGCCATTCCTGCGGATTCCAGTGGAATGGCTCCATTCCTGCAGGAATCAGTGGGGCATGACGAAGTACTGCAGAAGACCATGAGCAATACATGCCTCTTGAAAAGTTGCATGAGTCACATCATTTACTGTGCGCAAATCCACATAAGATGTAGCCCCCTTTATAGCTGTGAGAAGAGTGCGGAGATAGAACCATTCACCTGAGGCTGGATGAGCATAGTACATTCAACCAATGGCACCCTGTTGCTCCCATAATTTCCACCTTCTGTTGCCTTTGTTGATCCAGACAAAGTGCATGGGAAAGTCCTGGTAGAGATAATTGTGTGCCTCTGGAAATTGCTCTTGGCTTTGAAGTAGGCAGTCAATGTAGTATCTTTCTCAGCAGCCTGAACAGCCACCTGCTGAAGATCTGGAGCAATGTGCTCATCCCAGGAAACCATTTGCTGATTTGGAAGATGGATCTGCAGACGAACGACATTTGGGTGCTCCTCATGCATGCGGAAATGATAGATTCGCCAGAGTGCTTCACAGACAGATACATAGTGAGCATCAAGATATTGTTTGACCTCATCCTGACATGTCCCAAACTCCATAGTTGTGTGATCATGGCCTTTGCACACATATTTGTAGATGTACTTGATGGCTTTGACTGAGGAGATGCACTCAACATTGATGTGACAGTGATACTTCCAGATGAGCCATGGAGAATGGGGTACCACCCAGCAATTGTCAACCTCTTTCCCATTGATCATATGCTGCTTGCCATCATTTCGCCTCTGGAGGTTAGCATAAGAGTCATTGCTAACAGTAGTCTGGTCTCAGAATGGCTTTGGAAAGCTTTTGGAGCACTTGTTATCATCCATGCAAGGTGACTGAGGATTCTGGGTACCACATGGATTGTGAGCCATGAATTTTTTGACTAATTCATATAGTTCAGGTTGTTCCTGCTCATTTGGAAACTCAGCAGAAATGAGTGAGTCAATATCATCAGGAGTTCGAAGCTTGTGTGTAGGATCCAGAAAGACAATGAGATGCATGTGAGGCAGTCCACACTTTTGAAACTCTATTGTCCACACTCTGGCCACTGTGCGCCCCATAACACCATTCTTGTTCAGATCCTTGAGCAGCTGAGCAACTTTGGCATGGAAAACACGAACAACCAAATCAGGGCGATCAGAAGCACTTTGTCCTGGCAGTAGTTCTCAAGTAACCTCTGGCCAATTGGGATTTGCAGTGATGGTAATGAAGAGATCAGCTCCATGGAAGTGTCGATTGATTGCAAGGGCATCCTGGCAGTTTTGAATCATATAGCGCATACCTCCAGAAAATGAAGATGGAAGAATAGTTCGCTGCCCAATTTGATTTCCTGTTGCATTGGCATCTGATGCCAGAGCATCAACCACACCCTGATATGTCTCTGCTCGTAGTTCTTTTTGGTGGTTCTGGATGTACAGCAAACGTGCCTGTTCACAGAGTGCCCATGCATCAACAATATACTCCTGGAAAAGCTTGCCAGCCATAAAAATATGGGGTGATTCTTCAAAGCGAGGATGGAGGCGGTAGGCAAAGTATTCTGTTTGAGTGATATACTTTCTCTTCTTTGTGGGCTGAACCTGGCCTTCATTGTTCTCTCCTGCATCAGGCACCACCTCTCCAGCCTTGTATTCAATACATGGATGCCAGCCCAGCTGGCCTGTTGGGAAAAGAAGAACATAGTGGAGTGAAACATAAAGGGGATGCCTCTGATCAATCCATATAAGTGATCCATCCTTTCTTCACACAATGATATCTCTGTCTCCCTGTGGTTGATCCTCACTGCCTGGCAGAATCACTGCAATCTCTGTTGATGCAGCTGTTGGAAGATTGTAGCGACGCCAATCACAGGATTTGTCAAAGCGAAGAGCAATATTACACTCTTCATCTGGACCCATGTTACGTGTGAGTTGATGTGCCTGCTGATACAATTGAACTCCTGGATGTTTATGCCAGAGCATATCCTGAAGCTGCTGCATTGTACCACAATGAAGAGTGCTGTTGGCCTGGTGTCCCATACAGTAATTAAGAGCATCTGCAGGATCATAGATATACAGCTGAGCATATGTGGGATGTCCATTGGGGGCAGGGAGCAGTGATCCTGACTTATGAGTAAGTTTGCCATGGATCTTGAACACATAGGGTCCTCCACCCTGATTGACAGATTCATCTGTTTTGCATCCCAGAGATGTCATAGCCAAAGCATTATTGTAGCGACAAATGTCTTTGCGAAAATTCTTTGCAATATCATTTGTGCCAGTGAGCAGCTGAAGAAGCTCTGGTGGAGGCTCATGCAATTTTGGAAGATCCAGCTTCCCACTAAAGCAGCACAGGCCAAAGCTTGGGTTGATGCTACTTGAATTAGACAGCTTCTCATCCATCCAATGAAATGCACCACATCCAGAGCAGACCACATCCATGTGCCCTAAATCATGAACTTGCCAGGCAGGACTGAAGGGTCTTTGAGCTTCAGGAAGGCCAGCAACTGCTGCTGGTGGTAGCATAGGAAAGGGAGCTGGTGCAAGTGGGACTGGGCTGGAGGAGCAGGCTGAGCCAAAGGGATATCAGGTGCAGGTGGAGGAGGCAGAGGGGGATCTGGAGGAGCAAAAGGGAGGGCATGTTGACCCAGAGCCTGATAGGCAGCTTGAAGATCTACAGGTAGATTAGGATACTGGGGGGAAAAAAAAATCAGAATCTATGAGAAACACCCCAGTGTATTATGTCAACATACCATAGGGGCAGGAGCAGGAGCAGGAGCATGACCATGACCATGACCACGACCTCTACCTCTACCTCTACCACGACCTTGACCTTGCCCTCTATCTTGAGCTGGTGGAATGATAGGTGGAGGAACTACATTGGGATGAGGATGAGCCTGATGACCACGACCATGACCTCAACCTTGACCAATATGAGGAATAGGTGGAATTGCAGCAAGCTGCTGGGCAAGGGCAGCTGGTAGATGATTATATTGCTGACTGTTATATACAACAGGAGCAGGAGCAGGAGGAGCATTCTCTCCAAAACCCAATGCACAGCAGGAGCAAGAGCAGAATCTCCAACCACCCCAAGGCTAACCTGATTGGAAAATCCAAGTCAGGAAAGGTTCCAAGAGAGAAAAGTCCAGAGGGAAAAGTCCAACTGCAGAAAAGGAAAATCTGATTGGAAATTGCAAATCAGAAGAGAAAGGTCAAAAAAAAAATGGATTGATAGATAGAGCTAAACAGAAAAGAAGAGAAAAAGGGTTCTAATAAGCTAAAAAGTATCAAAAAAGCGAAACATACACTGACAGAATCCCCAACACAGCTGTAGAGATAAATGGAGGGTGCAAAATAGTGCAAAAAAGCGAAATATGACAACAAAAACACTAAAAGAAAGCATGAAAAACATTAATACAGCACTATAAATAATTTTACCGTCACAGGATTAAATCAGAAGGTATGATGGGGGAAAGAAACACCAATGCGACGTGTTGTGGTGGGGAAAAATTATACATGTGGTCACCATGTGGTGTTTGCTGCTGTTTCTGGCAAATGCCGCTGACGCGGCTCAGTAAAAGAGAGCACCGTTGCTTACATGATCTATTATGTAATAACTGTCACCTTCTTCTCTTTATATATTAGATAGATGTGTTGTGAAAAATCTCGTAGTGACAAGGTTTTCGGAATCAGCTGTAATTAAATGCTTTGCTTTGCTGTAAAGAATTTGATTGCCGCCATGCGTTGAAAACTGATGTGAAGAATACTTATTATTACTTTTGTATTTAAAGTTGGTAAAAACACCTTTAACGCACTGGCACGCGTCTGGCCTCACACACTTGCGAGACCTAAGCGTGTTCATGAAATAATAAGCACATAACCAGAAGAAAGTGGTGTTACGTACCAAGCACTGAGCATTGGATATTGGATATTGAACATTGACGTTGACACCAGAGGCAAACACCAGGGCAGTTGGAAATCAACTGCCTTAAGGGCAGTTGATCTGCCTATGTTCCGCAGTTTGTCCGGTTGACAGGTCTTGGCTGATTGTTTTAATTACTAAATTTGAATAATTGATTACATAAAATATATCTTGACATTCAATCAGATATCTTCCGAAGCTGTTCACATTGCTCCCCCATCTGAAATGCCCCCTGTCATATGCACCTGTTCATACTGCAGAAAGTGCAAGGTAACTATCAAGGGTATTGAACACCCAGGCAAGGCGGTTTCTGCACAAACTCGTCGGGAGCACGAGAAGCGTGATAAAGATGGGCATTCTCCAAAGCGGAAGCATCGAGCATCCTCAAGTTCAGCTCTCAAACAACCTCAAGCACCAGATCTCCCAAAGGGTGTGGAAAAAATTATATCTTCCCCTATTCGCTAACAGTATTCTTGATGTTTTAATCTCTACTGGAATGATCATCAAGATGGTTTGTGTGCTTGTGGTCTGGCTTCATCTCAGGGCTGGTGTTAGTCGATCTGCAGCAAACACTATCCTGCAAGCATTTCAGTTTATCATCTCCACAATGATTCAACTCATTGAAGCAGCTCTTTGCTCATATGGCATCAATATCAAGCTACCAGAATTCAAACTCCCTCATGACCTCTGTTCAGCATATGGGCAAACTTTTCCTGAACCAGATATCATCAGGACAGCTTGTTGCCCATCTTGTTTTGCTCTTTACTCAGCCCCAATTCCTTTGAAGTGTCAGTGGAAGGAGTCTCCGAGATCTTGCGCCTGCAATACAGATCTTTGGAAATCTCAGAATACATCCAGAGGACCAAAATTGGTCCCCAGACAGCTCTATACTACACAGTCTTTTGATTCCTGGCTTTCTTTCTTTCTGTCTCGCCAGATTATCGAAGATGCACTTGATGAAAGCTTTTGGCAATGTTGGAAATTCTACAGCTGCACTTGGTGGAGATATGCATGATGTTCATGACAGCCCTGCCTGGCGAGATTTGACAGGCCTTTTTTCTACTGCTCGCCATCTGGTCTTTGGGATATATATTGATTGGTTTAATCCTTTTACAAACAAGATTGCTGGTATGTCAGAAATATTTCAGTGTTATTTCACATATATTGATTTTATATTTTTATAATAGGAAAGCATGCATCTTGTGGTGCCATTGTTCTTTATTGTCTGAATCTTCCTCCACACTTGCGCTATCTGCCTGAAAACACATTTATTGTTGGCCTCACTCCCCCACCAAATGCACCAGATATGATCACCATCTCCCACATTATTGAACCCCTCATTGATTCTGTTCTCAAATATGCCACTCCTCCAGGTCAACGCCTTCCTACATTTCGACATCCTGCTGGTGTTTGGTTTCAGATAAAAGTTGCACCCCTTATTTCTGATATAGAGGCAAGTCACAAGGCTGGAGGATTTATGGCTCATGCAGCCACACTTTTCTGTTCTTTTTGCCTCTGTACCGCAGACCAGATTGAAGAGCTCGACCTTCAGTCTTGGCCTTTGTGTCAATGTGCACAAGTATGAGATCAGGCTCAAGTATGGCTGAACACAGCAACAAAATCTGGTCGCAAAGCTCAGGCTCAATCTACTGGGGTGCGGTGGACTCCTCTTCACCATCTGCCTTACTGGGATCCTGTTAAACATGTTCTTCTTGGGTATATGCACAACTGGCAGGAAGGAGTGTTAAAACATCAACTCCATGTTCTGTGGGCCATTGGGCCACAAGAAGGTTCTCAGAATACTGGTCAGGGAATTGACGAGGAGGAACAGTGGACTGAAACAGATGTATCTGAGTCTGCAAGTGAGCTTGATGAGTTACATCGAGAGGCAGCAGAGGCAGAAGCAGCACCACTCCACCAAAACCCTTCATTCTCATCCCAGCATTCTGGCCGATCTTCAACACTCTCTCGAACACCAACTCAAGATGAACCACATCCCTATGCATTTGACATGCAGGATGAGGATGATGAAGTTACTGGAGATCCAGATTACATTCCTGACACCAAAGAACACTTTACCTTCATGGATGCACAGCTTCAAGCGATTCGAAACTGCATTTCTAATGTTACTCTCCCAACATGGGCACAGCAACCTCCAACAAACCTTGGAGAACCAAGTCACGGGAAGCTGAAAGCTCATGAGTACCTTATGCTCTTCAGCTGTATCTTTCCGCTTATAATTCCAGAGTTCTGGCACTCTGAAACAATGACAAATCTTCAGCACCAACATCTCCAATCCTTTCACCATCTTGTTGCAGCCACAAACATACTATCATCCTTCAAGACTTCTAATGCCAGTGCTGATGAATACACTGGTCACTACATTCAATATCGGATGCTTTGCTGCAAGATGGACTACAAGATGGTAGAATGAATGGCCTTGCAAATATTTTACGACCAGCTGTCAAAACTTCAGATTTCTCACCCACTCCCCTGGACTCTGCTGAAATGGCAGCAGTTTTCAAAAAGGCATCAAATCTTCCACAGGATGCTTATGATGCTCTCCTTGTCTACCTTCAGGCTACTGGACACCAATATCGAGCTTACGATGCATTTCCCCATCCTTCCAATGCTCTTATCCTTCCTCCAAGGGTTGAACTCCCTCTCCAGGTGCACCGAGGGGATCACACTTTCAGCTGTCAGCATCACACAAAGGGAACAGTGCTATCCAGTTTCGCAATCCTCATACACAGGAGCATGATACAGGATTTATTGAAGCAATCTGGCACATCCCACTTGAGGGAGCCATGCACACATTTTTCATTGTTCGCCCACACCAGCAGCTGCCTAATTCAGAGGAGGCACAGGCTCCATTTGTTCATTTTCCAGGTTTTATGAGCCAAATTGTTGATGCAGTTCCCTCTAGGCAGCTGATGATCATACAGCCAGTCCACCTTATCACCCATCTTACAACATTCTGGCGCCCATCGGGAACATATGGCATTCCAAGAGAAACCATAATTATTTGTTGGGCTTTAAATAGAGGATGATGGTAGCACTCATATCCATAAGCATAGAGTTGTATTCATAACCTGTACATAAAGAGGGACATAGGCATGCATGACAAAGAGGAATAGAGGGCATATGATGAGAGGTGACAACATAAGAAGCATAGGAAATGTGTAGAATTGTGTTGGAAAAATGAACATGTATGATGAGGGAAAGAAAAATAAATAAAAGGATAGGCATGTAACAAGGAAACGAATTGTGAATGTGGAGAACAATACCTGACAAGTTGGAAATCCCCTTACTCACCCCCAGATCCCTCATCCCCAGATCCCTCATCCCCAAGTTGAGCCTCCAAGTCCAACTCTTCAAGTTCTTCCCCCCACTGTCGAAGCTGCTCAACCTCTTCCGCTGTAGGCATCTTGTACAGTGCCAGCACTGCATTTCCATATGTTTCCATAAACTCTTCCACTGGTAGGTTCTTCCATAAACTGCACTGCTCCCAGGTCTGACAATCCTCTGCGAGAGGAAGGCCAATGTGGACGCCATGCTCTATATAGTCAAGACGCTCATGCACAGTTAAGGTGGTATGCCAGTAGCCTGGGTCAAACCAGTCAATTGGAGTAAACTTTGGCAAGGCGAAGAGCTCTGATTCAAGAGGAGTGAGAGGGTCTTCACGAGTATGCTCTGCCCTGGTATATAGATGAATGAAGATGAATAAGAATAGCGCTAAAAAACTCACCTGCAATTTCGACGCTTTGCTTGGGATCAATCCAAGCACCTACGCTGAGAATCAAGCATCCGAAAGAATGACTTCACTTTAGTTGAGCGACCATCCTTAATGTTGATGTGATAGGTGAGCTGAGAGCCTGAATCCCCCTCCGCAACCTCATCGTCTGAATGAGCCTCAGCCTCATTGGCAAGATCAACAGTCCGCTCATTAAATCCCTGTGCCTTTAGAATACAGACTCATCCTGCAGAGAGCTTCCCCAGTGGTGAGCTAGCTGCAGATAAAGATAGTATTAAAAAAATACCTCTTTACGTCACTTCCAAACATTTGTCATTGTTTTCGATTTCACAACGCTCCCTGGAGTCTTACTCTCCGATTTGGCAATGCCATGCATGTAAGAATAAACAAAGTTGCAATAGAGCTTTCGCATGAGAGTGAAATTGCAAATTAGGCTCAGATCAATCCCAAGATGCGAATAGCCAAAGCCAGCGGCAACCTGTTCGAAGGTCACAAGAGCAATGTGCTCATGGAGCAAGTTATACATAGAGTTAGGATCCTGACTGAGAACATCAGGAGCCCAGCATGCAAGCCCAAAGAATGAGATGGTCCTGAACATGAGACAAAGAAAACTCTCATCAATGCGCTGGATGTGATTTGCTGTGGTGCTATTCAAGTCAGACAGAGAGTCCAGAAGCTGTCGAACCCTATATTGAGCCTTGTTGATGTCAACAGAATTGGCATCAAGGCTGGTGTGAACCGAGGATTTGATAGCAGACTCAGA
>NW_001889910.1:251812-257746 GCF_000143565.1 Laccaria bicolor S238N-H82
CCTCCCCTTTTGTGAGGTGCCAGTCACTTGGCCTTTTACCCTTCTTAGAGCAAGCTGGAACAACACCCTTTCTAGACCTCTTTGTCCTTGACAGGCCAGCCTCGGCCGGCATCAACAATCACTTCCGTTTGGAGGTACTGCCATGAGTATTGGCAAGAGTTGGTGAATTGGGTGGAGGTGAGGAAGCTGGAGGGTCCATTGGTATGTCATTGTCAGGCATCGCAATCGGTGATGAGAAGAGGGAGGGAAGGAATGTCAAAAATGCGAAATTGACAGAGAGGAAAGGCCATGTGCCACGACGCGTCACGTCGAAGAACAAAGGACACAATGTGACTGACTCCGAAAACGGTGCCTGCCATCACCCCAATGTGTGCAGCCCTGAACATGTTGCAGATGTTGAACTGATGTCGATTGATGTGGTGCGACAACACTGCGACATGGGTGGGTGGAGTTGGGGGCCTTAGCTGGGGTGATGGAGGGATGGTGAGGAGGGGTGATGGGCCGTTGGGTGACCCCCACAGTATGGACGAATATGCACCACAATACTGGTATCTAGAGTGAATGTTAGTTCCACAATAAAAGTCACATTGGTAATATGACATACCTTGCAGGCCTCCCACTTCATGGGTCCCCTCTTTGAAGTTGCTCTGCTCCTCTGTTCCATCTGAGTGCAAACAGAAGTTGGTGAAAGCTGAAGATGTCAAAGCAGGAAAAACAGGAATCTAATGGGCCCGAAATCCGATGTCGGACTCTTTGGCACAGCCTACAAACAAACACAATGTGGTAAACTCGCCTGATGAAAGTCAACTGCTGAACAACTGCCAGACAACTGCCTTTAAGGCAGTTGACCATAAACTGCCCTGGTAATTACCACCAGTGTGAACTTCAGAGGGCGAGCAAGCCAATATATTCGAACTGGTCGATGCAGTCAGCTGTTGAGACCCCATCTCCCCAGGTGGTGTTGAGCTAGGTGAGAGGAACATGCCAAAGGTCGGGTAAAGGTAGAGACAAGATAAAGTCAAGACATTGAAATTTGATGGTCTCAAAAGCCGAATCGATGACCTCCTCCGGAGAACTCTCTAGCTGAAACTGGCTGGAGTGCTTTAGATTATGTAGATGTGCAAACCGTTACACCACTAGGTCGTTATCAGTAGCTGGAGAAGGTGGGTTAAACTAGAGACCAGGTGAGTACTAGAGGCAAGCCATTGAATTAAAAAATGTTGCCACCAAACTTAATGACCTAGTCCTGAATCGAACAGGCTTTCTGTCTGAACCACGGTCCACAGTTCTGGAAAATTGTCCAGGTGTGTGAGCCGTCACACCGTTAGGCCATTATGCATAGCTGGGGAAGGTACGGTAAAGTCATGGTCGGGTATAGCCTTCGCCCAAAAAGGATTTTGTTGGAGTAGTTGTATGGCCTATAGGCCTATTCCGAATCAGCAAAATGTCCAATTACACTTTGGTAACTTAGACTTTGATGTTAGCAACTTTGAGCAACTATTTCAACTTTACCATGAACTTTCACTTCAAGAATACATCTTTGACTTTGATTTCTACTCTTTGAACTACCTTATGAATGTCTTTCACTTTGGAGTTAAAACTTTGAAAGGAGGCTAAAAATTATAAAATTACAAGTTTAGAAGGCTATCTCATGTACATTGCATGTACGTGGTTTTCTCGCGAGAGTGACTTCCTCCAAAATGTTGGCATCCACAGCTCCTCCTTCTATGCCAGTGAGCAGGGAAACATATCACCCGTACCACCTTACTGATGTGTCTTTCTTCTAGACTGGGCCAACCATCTTCTCTTACACTCCCAACAAGTTGTGAATGTTCCCGAGATCACCTGCCGTCTCGGAGTTATCGCCATGAATACTCCCCTCCGATACCTTGGTAACAGCACCTTGTCACAGATACACCTGTGAACACCCATCGTTGTCTGTGTCGAGCAGACTGCTTGTGAGGGTAAACAATCAGTACTGTGCATGATGGACGAAGCAATGTACGTACTCACCTGTCATGACTTTCTTTCATTCCTCACGACCCTATCCCAGTTCGTAAATGCGAAACGCCAGCTGTCCATAGTGTATCCGCTCGTTTCCCACACTCCTGCATCCTTCCCATAGCATTTACGCATTGGGTTTGATTGTTGTGCTTTCATGTACGTGTTATCTTGGTTTTGTTCGTCTGATCGCGTATCTATTCACCCGTAAATCCTCGTGTTGAGCGGAATGCATGTGAGGGTGGAGTGTGCGCAGAGAGCTGAATCCGATGGCAAGCAAGGTTATATCTAGCAGCCAAAGTAAGTCCTCAAATGCGAATAGAGGAACGAAGTAATGTACCTGTGTAGGGTTTGGCAAGAAGATGCATGCTGTTTGTTTTTGCACAAGTTGAATTGCCCGGCCCTGATGAGAATGACGTGATCACGGGTTCACGTGACCTTGGTTCAAGAGAAATTTTCGGTGTTCGCACACTCTTTCTTCCTTCCCCACCAGCTCTTCTGTTCGCTCTCTTCGCTCATTGGTCGCCACGCACCCTCTTCCTGGCCTGTCTCACCCTCACGGTCCTCTTGTGCCCCTACCACTCCTCTGCTTGTTCACAGACTTCAAGTCTTGCTTTCAGATGGCAACCTGCAATCCGCGCCTTAGCCGCTTAGAATGATATATCTCGTAAGTGTTTGTTTATCTGTTCCTGCAAACTCTTCTTGAAATTACTGTCTTTCTGGACAGCTCACCATATCTCGCCTCAACAGCAACAACCCGAGTTTGGAGCACAGTAGTCCTCTCTCACAGTACAGATCTTTCTCTTTAATCTCTGTATTTTGTCTAAATCTAACACTCATCATGGCAAGCTATTTTATACTTTGGTCAGCAGTCAACCTCAGTAAATAGTGAAGTCAGATGTTAGTCACGAGAAAGTCACCAATTAGAGGGTGTCTGACTAAATGTCGTTTGTTTAAGCGTTTCTGACTATGCTCGTAGTACAATAGTCATACAGTAGTCTCACAGTCAGTCATGTACTCATCGTACAATAGTCATACATTAGTCTCACAGTCAGTCATGTACTTGTCGTACAATAGTCATACCTCAGTCATTAATGCTTGGGCCCAGTTTAGAATAGGAAATAGGCTGATTCAGATTATATTTGACTACTTTACAAGACACATGTAGTAGGCCTAGAGTATGAGGGGGTGAGGAACAACAAAAGGCCCTCTGCAACATGTTGTGTCCATTCAAATGCTCCAACGACACCATCGAGTGGTCCCCACCAGATCCAACACCCATCAAATCCTCCACATCCGAGTCCGAGTCGTTGCCATTCACATTTGCACAGGAAACGGGGAGGGAAGAGAAGGAGTTGATGAAGGCGCCATTTGGATTCGGGAGGCATCGAGAATATGGTTGTTGTTTGCTGGGCGAGGAGTTTCTGTGGCTGCCATATTTTGGTGGTGGTGATGGTGGGACCTGCAACCGAAGAGCGTCGTCAGTGTGGGTCGTCATTAAGCCTGATGCCAACTTAGCTCTTTGTTGAGTCGCTGTTATGTTTTTGTGTAATGTATGGAAGCCGGAAGCAGTGGCAGCACGTTGGACGACACACAGTCCTTGCGTTTGACCGAGGGAGCTCATGATGGTGGTAGCCACGAGTGTGTCGGGTGCATCTGCAAAAGAGCGGAATCCGTCGACGAGGGCGTCTGTGGGTATAGCTGGTTCACCAAAATCATCAATCGAGCAGTCGAGGAAAAGTATGTGGGACTGGTCGTCGGAGTGACAAAGTTGAAGTGAAGACGAACTTTTCAAATGCCAACACGAAGCAATCATGTGACTTGCAACTCAGTCTTAAGAGCTCTTAAGTCCAAAGCAGCGCAGCCTCAGTGTAGACAGAAATTCTTGGCATACCCATGCATAGATAATTTATGACAATGTTGATACTAACGTATGACTAAACTCACATCCCATTTGTTGCCAAGGGAAGTTTGAGGGAAGTGTGGCGTGAATATTACAGATGTCTGACATACATCTGACTGACCTCTCAAGGGGGCACTGGGATTTAAAAAAAAGACCTGGGGTCAATTTTTTTTTCCCTGGACTTTGAGGGGACTAACTAACTACGTAATCAGGCACCGGTCTAAATATAGTAATATGACATCATCTTCTGGAGCGCTTCCCTCCTCGTCCTTGCACAGACTCATTACAAGACGTGCAAACCCAAGATCGAGGTGCCTGCTCCAAAGATACACATTGTAGATGGTACTAAACAAGGGATCATCAGCCGACACTTCAGGAACACTCTCTGGTAGGTTATTGATCAGAGACTGGAATTTCGCGATGAGTTTGCTGAATGGCTGTCCAGAGAGTGGCATTTTATGAATGTCAGGGGGGAAGAGGTTAAACTTGCCCCACTCGTCGGTTGACGGTTACTGATTATGGTTGTAGGCATGACTTTTGAAGGCACAGGAGCCGCTTTCGGTCATTTGAAAAAGGTGAGTATGGAAGAATTCTTCTTCTTGTCATCCTTATCATGTTTCACTTTTGTTTCACAGCAGATTTTCGAACCCATATGATGTATTGTGAGGTTCGAGATCCCAACACTGCCACAGTGGACGTGTACTTTGCACTCTGGACATAGGGCGCATCCGTTGGCGTCAAGAACCGACTCTGACATTGGTGCCATATTACTTCCCTGTCAAGATGACCAGTAAGTAACCTGATTGACAGATGCTTGACTACTTACCTGAGATTGCGTTGCAGGTTCTGCTGGTTCCATTTTCATGTCAAAAATCTGAAAAACATTTTTGTGATTCATGATAAGATAATTATAGCATAAGCATGATTATGTACAACAGAAACCGCTATTATTTGGACTCTACAATGCTAGTTAGCATAGCTGGGAGTCCGGCTGGGTCACAGTAAGCTGATATGATGTTCTATGATGATTTGGGAACTAAGTTGTCGAAGATTCCTTTTTTTTTTTTTTGGACTGGACCTTGGACTAACTAACTGGGTACCGGTCCGGCATTCTATTGCTGGTGCCCCCTTGTGACCTCTGACTTTGTGTGATTTTGCTTGACTTTGCTTTTTACTGAGAGTCAACTCTTGTGAAACATGCAGTGGGGGAAACGAAGCCGTAAGACGCATGGACTGTGTAAGTTTTTTCTCCTGTCTCCCTCGCAGACAGGACAGACAAGAGTCGACACACACACACAGAAATGAGACACGACACACGTGATGGAGAACGACACACCTGTCCAATGTTCAACACATTTGATGGCAAATGTCGGTCACTTGCTCAGGAAGGTGTGTCGAATCTTATCCGCATGATACCATACTATCTCGATTGATTCCGCCCTTTTTGGATTGTCAGAAAATGAAAATTTGATGTGTGATGGAAATTAGCTATGTATCATACACCAAAGATTCTGTGGTTAAGTCAAAATCTGCCTCTCCATGCTCAAGTAAAATTTAGGATTATAAGTTTTATTCCTTAAACTACTTACTATACAAAGTTATACATAAATTCTAAGAGAGGGAGCAACCTTGCGACCCCGGAATGTACGCACCAAGAATCCTCACTGTCGACGGCCTAGTATTGGCGCATCTGGGTGTCAGTATGTAGTCTTGGTGGCCATGGTCGGGTGGGACACAGTGGTGGCCTCATCGCAAAGGGCGCTGGCATTTTTGCTGTCATTCGGGGTTGGTTAGTGGGGAGGCGTGGCTTACACACCTGGCTGCACAGTGGGTGCTGTATCCTCTGTTGGTTTGCCAAGTGGCACTGGGTCCTCGTCAATGGGCCTCAGCGCTGGATTCTGTCTGTGCAGGCATTTTCATGGGCCGATTCCGTCAGCGTGGGTGGTTTATCCTGGGCGCTGGGTTGTTGCCGTTGGTAGATGGGTAGTTTTGTGGGCATTTTCATGGGTGATTAGTCGTATCCGAGGGTG
>NW_001889910.1:257796-312873 GCF_000143565.1 Laccaria bicolor S238N-H82
TCGGATTTTTCAGTACTGTTTATCGAACTGGTGATGAGGAACTAGGAACAAACAAGAAAAGAACTTCATGCTGCGGAGCAAGTTATGATCGGCTCGAGGTTGCCGACATCCATGATTCAGGCTAAAGTTGGAACGCATCTCAGACATCCATGGACAGAGCAAGCAAGAACATTCATTACATTCGTCTGGATTAATTCCACTCGAAGGACCCGTCATTTCCTAACATACTGTCTTCGTCCCCTTCTGCATCTGAAAGAACCACCATCAGTTCATTGAATATCAACCACACTCAGAAGAGGTCATGCTCACCTAACAAATCGAACTTACTTGTGTCCGCTGTAGCAGAATATCGCGGACGGTCATGCTCGGAGGGTCATCTCAATCCCCCTCATCAACATCGTCGTCGTCACCAAGCCAGGAAGCCGCACTGTCCCTTCGTGCGAACGTCGGTGTCATGACATTTAAATCCCCATCCTCATCCCCATGCAAAAGGGACGAGGTAAGGAGCGAGGGCAACGACATCGCGGGCTCAATGAGGAGCGCAGCCATTGGGAATGAGTCTCTAGGGGTACCCTCCTTCATATCGGGCTTGGCACTGCCGGCCGTCCAGATCCTGTTAACGGGTTGCTTCCTCTTTGGCGTCTGGATCTCACTACTTGGTTCTTCTGTCGAATCGTCTACTAACCCGATCAACATCGTTCATCACGTTCTGGAAGAGTGTAGGCCGCCTTATCCTAGCCAGGGAGAATCGCACCGATCTTTTGCCACTCTGGAGATACGCTGACGGAGGCTTGACGCTGGAGGGTGGGGTAGATGAAAAGCCCTCCCCGAGGCGGCGAGCCGAAGAGGCCCACGCTCTGGACTGATACTGACGTTGAAGGCACGTTCGGTTGAGAGTCCGTCGCCGGCAGCCTCGGTGCTGTCGTGTCTGGAACGGGAGGATAAGGCAACAACACCCCTTCTCGCAGGTCGTCCATTAGGTCCTCGATGCCTCCTAGATATGTCCAACCCGAAAGAGGATAGTAGCCCGGTCGTCGGGTCTGTAGAGTGATCAGAATAGTCCATGGGTTGAAGCAATGAAACATACGTTCAAGTTAAAACTCTCCCGAGCCTCAATGGTTGATGTCCACAGATCAAGTTTGGGGCCCGGCTGATCCTGGACCGATGGCAAGACTGCCGTCCGTTGAGCCAGGCTTGATAAGTGCCTCAGCCAGTGCACTGCACATGTTCTTCTCTGCATTAGAGTCGGAGAGGATGAGTTGGGCTTGTGTAGTGCGCTCGGCATTCTTGGTTTTAGCATTGTTGTAGATCGGCTTCCGAAGTTTTCGTAGATTTGACGGGTTGTGAGCGGCCGCGATGGGAAGTGGAGGTGGGGGTGTCACCTAAGATGAATTGTAGCGTCGAAGAGAGGTTTAAGCTTAGAACTGACCCTGTCGTTTTCGCTTAAACTCGTCATGTGGATAGAATCTGATGACTGGGTTGCATGGTGTCATCAATTTCAGGGCGGCCATTTCAATGGGGGCATGGAGGACTTTGAGACCTTCTTCGCCACTCCAGGATGAATTCGCCAAATCGGAGTCCGATAAAGAGACCAGCTTTTGCGTGGTACTAGGCGAGTCGTATCGTGACGTTCCTTGGCCAGCATGCGAATTGAGATTGTGCTGTCAAAAGATACCATCAATAGGATGAGGCAACAGCAAGACAATAACTCACGCGCAATGATTTTAGATCACCTTGTCGTCGCATGAGAAGTGACGCGTTTCGGAACCAACAAATGTCGAGTTAACTAGCACTTAGCCAAGAGATCGGTGTAGATCGACGGCTGACCCTTGGTGGAATCATCAGACGGCTTTAAACAGGAAGGGTGTTTGAGGCGAACCTACGCTCATTCTTTCGGGTGGTATGGTTGAAGAGCCCCTCAACAGCACATGCATGGAAACAGATAGCAAAAGGCGTTCAAACCTATTCAGAAGAGATTAGACAAAGGGTGTTGGCAGAAAAGACGCGTACTTTTCACCGAAACAGTCTTCTGGCAGAGACTTGTGAACCACAACGTCCCTCCACCACCAAGCAGTCGTTAAACTTTCAGCCTCAGTTCTCAATTCCTTCGCTTTTGCTTTCCCCGCGCTAGCACCCAGAGAGGTTTTCAACGAAGGATACCGCGAGTGATGCCTTAAGGTCTCGAAATACTTTGACAAAGACGTCCGAAACGCTACTGTTTCCGAAGGTTGCAAACATCGGTAGAGTCTAGTAGCCTACGCATGTCAAGAACTAAACCACACTACTCAAAAGGCATTTAAACTCACGGTCTTGGCACCATCTCGCCCACTCTCTAGCTTTCCGACCAAAAAGTAACAGATTCCCTCCATGAGCTTCGTCCGGTCTCGCAAGCCCCGCACACGCGGGTTGAAGACATTGTGATCATACTCTGGCTTGTTCGCGTGAGGGTACTTAAGGATGTGGAGGTGATCAAGAGAATCAGAGGAAGAGGCAGAGATATGATCGATATCGACGTGGAAAGGTAAAAAAAGAATTATTATTATTATTTTCTTATCCTTTCAACTCGAACCTCGAACCTCGTGCTTAGCTTGACCTGGATTTTGCCTGGATTGTGCGTTACTCCATTCTCATAAGCGAGTTTAGATACGGCGGCCCGGCGCTGGTACTAGTGAGCAGTGGAGATGGGCAAATTTGACCTATCTTGGACAATCATATCGACATGAGTACCAATGGAAGTTGAATGAAAGATTGCCAGATCAAAGAACTTTCCGCGTAGGTCCTTTAGGAATGGTTGTACTCGCACCCTTGCTAACCTTTCTTTTATTTCTGAGGAGATCCGCCCTTTGCACCCTCGACCGACTTGCCTACCTGTTCTCACATTCAATCATTCTCAGGACTCGGCAGAGGTGACAGTTGTGGGTATTGTGTGGGTATTGAGTCAGATCTTTCAGAACTCGCAGGAATGTAGAAGTACAAAGGTCGGTCCACAATTATATCCACACAAACGATAGCATTTTATTAACGAGTTCCATGCTGACTCGTTAAGCCAGCTTCAAGTTGAACTTCCCCCTCATTGTTGCCGAAACATCAGCGGCTATAGCAAGGCTTTTGCTCAAGTTGGCAAACATGTGTCTGTTTGACAAACATCTTGTCACCAAATGACGAAGCCGGGGCCCGAGTATCTTCACAGGTAGTACATATTGAACTACACATCACTTTTTTGTTCCCCGGCCCATCTTCCATTGGTTCGACAGACCTCCTGTGAGTCTACATATAATTTAATTTCCTACGGGCCGTTAACGCTACTCTCTCAACCACCAGCATGGGATCTATAGGGATTCTTTGCGTGCTATTTACCCTCCTCGCCGTCATTGCAATAGCGTCGAAACCCTCACCAAAAAGAAAACTTTTCTTCCCTGTGCTCGCCGCTCTATATGCCTGCCTTTTCGTCTTTCCCACAAAAAGAGGATTCCCGATCGGTATCTACGCAACAACTCTCCTTGCATATGCATCGGACTTGATCCTCTTCAGCGAGCCTCAGATTTCCCTGAGGCGCGAGCGACAACGAAAGCCCGTACGCGAAATGGCTCTTTTTGAGCGTCTGTACTGGGCGGCTTCACTCGCTTGTGATTGGCGGGGTGTTCAATGGTCTACCGCAATTCCAAACCTTCAACGCTCCCACTTACCCAGATGGGGTTTCGTCAAATCCAGGCTCTGCAGGGCGCTCACTGTCTACTTTATCCGCAACATCGTATTCTTTTGCATCCACCATAATCCCGCACTCAATGGAATCGATAGGGAGAGCTTCGGAACGCATGGATTCCTTTGGCAGACTTGGAATGTTTTCATGTTCTGGTTCTCCATATGGGCAACTTTGTACATGAACCATTCGGTAGCTTCCGCATTTGCAGTTGCGGCTGGCCTTTCGGAACCACGAGATTGGCCAAATTTTTTCGGTCCCTGGCTGAGAACTACCACTGTGCGCAGATTCTGGGGGTGCGCACTGCCATCTCCTAGATTGATTTGTGATACTCACAGATTTGGAACAGGAAATCATGGCATCAAATGATGCGACGGGTAAGTTGCCTACACACAGTTTCAGTTCACCGAGTACTCACTGTTGAATTTTTTTGTTTAGCCTGTTACAGGTGCTGGAAAATATCTCGCACGAAACGTCCTAAAATTTCGAGCTGGAAGCGCTCTCTCATCTTACACACAGCTCTACGTCGCCTTCTTATTATCAGGGATAATCCATGCAGCAGGCGACTGGATGGCGATGAGAAGCATTACGTCTGCGCGATTGACTATTCAATATTATATCATGCAAGCCATGGTAATCACTGTCGAAGACATGGTGATTGCTGCTGCTAAAAAATTCGGGATCAGTCGCATCCCGTTCTTTGTGTCCTACGCTTGGGTAATATGGTGGATGGCATGGAGCGGTCCGATGTGGATAGAAACCGTGATTCAAGCGGAGTTTTCTGGGGGCTTGCCTTCGGTTTCTCATTTCCAGAGGCTGTTAAACCTGTTGGACATCAACCGCCTAGTGGGTTTCGCAATTTAAGCTTTCTTCTAACCCTTTCGATAGCGCTTATTACTGTTCTGGCCACGGCATCGACGTCTCTTCATTTCGTCTCATCAAATCTCCCGACTTGCGTTATCATCTGCTCTGCTTTTATATCATATCTATAATTGTTATACCCGTTTATCACACCTACTTGTTTTAGTTTGTCTCTGGTTTCCCGTCATGCTCGAAAAGAGACTACACCGCGCTAGACTGTCAAAGCATCTCCATATCGGAAACTATGAAAACCTGCATTCCTATAGTAGTTATGTACACATTTGTAGAAAATGTAGAAGAGGGAAAAAGGGAGGTTCCTAACAAAAGATTTTTGATGTAGGTTCTTCCCTTGGCCCTTTAAAAACTTGTTAAAAAAACCCTGCCTCAACACCCGATGACCCACATTCTTGCTTTTATCTCCGCCATGTCTCCAGCAGTTTTCCGCAGTGATCCCATCGGCCTGAATGGTGCCAAAGCAAACGCGATCGAGGATGGTTTTGGAACGTGCGCAATCCATAAAGGCTGCCATTTCGCCCCAACGTACGTTGGGGCGCAGAATGGTATCAGTGCGCATGACACTCGTGACCCTCCGTTTTACTTTCTTTCCGTGTTCCGCAACTTTGAACCCTTGTTTCGTTGCGTGAGCGGTTCCTTTCGTATTGCATAGCGCCCACCCCAGTGAACATATGATTGTGTCATGTACTTTTACTTTCGGTACCCCTTGCCCTAATGTAATGATGCCGAATGTCGATATGTTTGGCGCAAGCATGTCCTTTCGTATTAAAGGTGAGGGCAATCGAAGCGGTGTTGTCCCTGTGAAGGATAGCTGGGAATTCACGCTTCAAGCCTACTTCAGACATGAATGAGTACATCCAAAGCACTTGTTGTGCAGCGCGTGTAAGAGCCATGTATTCCGCTTCTGTAGTAGATAGGGCGATGGTCGCTTGGCGCTTTGAGCTCCATGATACAGGTCTGCCGGCCACGGTGAAGAGGTATCCAGAAGTGGATCGGCGCGTGTCTGTATCCCCAGCGTAGTCCGCATCGACAAAGCCAATCGGGTCGAGGCTACCTCCCCTATGGTACGTGATCTTGTAAGTGAGGGTTCCCTTGAGGTAAGCGAGTAAGTGGAGCATTGCCTTCTAGTGGGCTGGTCCGGGGTTAGTCTGGAAACGTGATAATACACTGAGGGCGAAAGAAATGTCAGGACGTGTTGCAACCTGGGCCCACATGCAGGAACCGAGGGCTTCGCTAGTGTTTGGAAGTCCGGTCTTGTGACTGGAAAAAGACCGTAACCAGACCGGACCAAGACCGCAAAGGACCGGACCTGCGGTTACGGTCTTTTATTTTTGAGATGTAAAGACCGCAAAAAAACCGGTTAACGTGAACCGGTCTTGACCGGCTTGGACCGGTCTTTTGTAGCCCCTTAAATACCCTTTAAAACGCACCCAAGAACGTACGATTTGGTAAAAAAACGAGAGAGATACGAATTAAAATGTAAATTACTTTTGGGAATAATAGATGTACCAGACTTATTTTATAGAAGCACCAATTCCTAACGGAATTTGACGTTCTTGGGCTCGTTTTGAAGCTAATAGAGATGTTAATAAATTTACCGATTCATAATCTTAAAATATTAGCCTAAAGACCGGTCATAAACCGGTTAAAACCGATGCAGACCGAAACTGGTCTATAGACCGCAAAAAACTGCGGTCTGCAGTCTTTTTGCGGTCCGGTCTGGTCTTTTGACTTCTTGTGAAAAGGCAGACCAGTTACGGTTACGGTTAATGCCCCTGGGCATCAAAAAACCGGACCGAACCAGACTTTCAAACACTACGCATGATCATGCTGTTGTCACTTCCTGAATCATGGGACAGCGTTGTTGGGACCCTCTATGTCGCAAAATCATCTGCAGAAGTCATCAGCCGCTTGACGATCCACTGGAACTGAATCAACCATTCCAAGTCTGTCACCAACCCCGCTACAGTCGTAACAGCTCTGCAAACTGATGCAAGACGACCACGAAGCCAGCTTCAGTGTACAAACATGAATTGTGGACATCAGGGACATACCATTGCCAACTGCTATTGGTGTGGTGGGGGAAAGGAGGGACAATTTCCCCCAGGTTTCGGACAATGCAGAGGGGCACGCCCATCTCTACCCCAAAATGATACCCCAACTGGGAACACTTCGTCAGTAACAGCAGCCCTCACAGATGCCTCACCCTCCTCCGAATTGACCCTTGCACTTGTATCCAATTTGGGACCTGACTACAAAGGGATGCCCCAGGCAGACGTCTCAAAGATCACACATGCATTAACAGTTATGACGACACAAGGTGAACGAGAAGTACCAACCTATGCGGACTCAGCAGCGAACAAGCACTGCTTTGTCAACCACTCAGCCTTCTCCACATACCACACACTATCTTGGCCTGACAAAGGCCAATCTGCAAACAGAGGAGGTCAATTCCGTATCGTCGGGCACGGTACAGTCACTCAGACCATCATATCCGGACCACTGAGAACCACAATCACCTTCACACATGCAGTACATACCCCCGACCTCATCGCTAACCTCATATCAATTAGCAAGCTCGATGACACGAAGTGTTGGGCGCTTTTTGGCGGAGGGGGTGTGACATTCTATGACATCCATGAAGGTCAGAAGAGAACCCTAATGAGGGGCACTGGGAATAGCGGGATGTACCTGCTAAATGTGGTACCTCGACCTCCCACCACTCAGGCTCTCGTGGCACGCTCCCTAAATAAACCCACAAGCCTCGAAGTCTGGCATCGGCATTTCAGACACGTGGGCGTTTGTTCGATCGTTGACATGGCCAAGAAAGATCTGGTCGACAGACTCACGATCACAGGGGATACTGGGCTCGAGGGAAAATGTGAGGACTGTATCTATGGGAAGCAGACGACACACCCATATGACAAAGTGGTGGAGCCCGAAAAAGATGTGCTGGAACGGGTGTTTATTGACTTGTGGGGACCAGCTTGAGTACGATCTGTTGGGGGAGCAGAGTATATGATGGCGTTCAACGATGGAGGGTCCTCTTACCGTGTGGGCTATTTCCTCTCCTCAAAATCCAGCGATGTGACCCTAAGTGCCTTCGCCGAGTTCCATGTGAAGGCAGAACGAGAGACAGGGAAAATGTTGATACAGATAAGGGTGGATATGGGGACTGAGTTCTTCAATGAGAAGTGGAGGGAATACATGTCGAAACATGGCATCACCGTCGAGTTTAGCACTCCCTATGCCCATGGTCAAAATGGGGTGGCAGAACATGGGATGCGACTTATCATGGAAGGTGTACATTGCCTTATTGCAGATTCCGGACTACCCCCATCCCTATGGGCTGATGCTGCTGCCTTCACAATCTACACCCGGAACTTGATCCCCTCTGCTCGCCATCCCAACATTATCCCTGCTGAAAAGTGGACGAAAACACGCCAGGATGTGTCGCATCTCCGGCCATTTGGGAGCACGGCATACGCCAAGATCCCAGAGGAAATGGGCACATCGAAACTAGCGCCTTGATTGATCAAGTATGTTTTGATAGGGTACTTCGAGTGCAGCACCTATAAACTTTGGGATCGGGCATCAGGCACAACAATCAAAAGCAGGGACATCATTTTTGAGGAAGGACATGGCCATTGCACTATCTCCAATGATGATATACCCCCTCTTGTGGTCATCAACGATGATGACCCGGTACCCACCAAAGTAAACTCATCTGCCACTGGGATCGTCCTGCCTGCTAAACCACTTGCCCCACACCCACACGTCACCTCTCCACCTCTCCACCCTTAGTCCACGCCCAATGTGACGCCCATCACAACTCCTCAGACCACCTCACCAACAACGCCTGTACCTGTACCACCTTGCCGCTCTGCACATCTGGCTACTCTAGGCACTGGCGCACCTGCGGACACAACAGTGCTCATGACAGCCCTCCCCAACTCACAATTACCACGGAGTTACTGGGAGGCCATGAAACAGCCGGACTTATGGCTACCAGCAATGGAAACAGAGTGGCAAACATTGAACGGCAGGGGTGCCTTTGAACTGGTTGACAAACCTCACAACGCGCACGTTATCGACTCAATGTGGGTCTACACCAACAAATACGATGCCAAAGGGGAAATCATCCGGTGCAAGGTGCGCCTGGTGGCCAAAGGCTACACCCAGATACCTGGCCTCGACTATGACCAGACTTATGTGTCTAGTGTTTGAAAGTCCGGTTAGGTCCGGTTATTGGGTGCCCAGGGGCTCTAACCGAGACCGAGACCAGTTAGCCTTTGTCCCGAAACCTAAAATAACCTAACCGGACCGCAACTAACCAGTTACAGGCAGTTATTTGCAGTTACTAACCGGTTAGGACCGAAAAATAAAGAATCGGTTATAACAAGGCAAATATGCTCATATGTATCTTGATAGATATTATTTCTGCATATTCTAGCTTTAAAACGAGCCCAAGAACGCTAAAATCGGTGAAGAATTGACATATTTATGCAATTATCCTTGAAAGTCTACACATTTGAGTGATATTTTAGAGATTTGACAGTAACTTAGTCAAAATTTAAGCGTTTTCGACGTTCTCAAGTGCGTTTTGAAGGTGTATAAGTTCACATTGCTCCCCCATCTGAAATGCCCCCTGTCATATGCACCTGTTCATACTGCAAAAAGTGCAAGGTAACTATCGAGGGTATTGAACACCCAGGCAAGGCGGTTTCTGCACAAACTCGTCAGGAGCACGAGAAGTGTGATAAAGATGGGCATTCTCCAAAGCAGAAGCATTGAGCATCCTCAAGTTCAGCTCTCAAACAACCTCAAGCACCAGATCTCCCAAAGGGTGTGGAAAAAATTATATCTTCCCCTATTCGCTAACAGTATTCTAGATGTTTTAATCTCTACTGGAATGATCATCAAGATGGTTTGTGTGCTTGTGGTCTGGCTCCATCTCAGGGCTGGTGTTAGTCGATCTGCAGCAAACACTATCCTGCAAGCATTTCAGTTTATCATCTCCACAATGATTCAACTCATTGAAGCAGCTCTTTGCTCATATGGCATCAATATCAAGCTACCAGAATTCAAACTCTCTCATGACCTCTGTTCAGCATATGGGCAAACTTTTCCTGAACCAGATATCATCAGGACAGCTTGTTGCCCATCTTGTTTTGCTCTTTACTCAGCCCCAATTCCTTTGAAGTGTCAGTGGAAGGAGTCTCCGAGATCTCACGCCTGCAATACAGATCTTTGGAAATCTCAGAATACATCCAGAGGACCAAAATTGGTCCCCAGACAGCTCTATACTACACAGTCTTTTGATTCCTGGCTTTCTTTCTTTCTGTCTTGCCAGATTATCGAAGATGCACTTGATGAAAGCTTTCGGCAATGTGGAAATTCTACAGCTGCACTTGGTGGAGATATGCATGATGTTCATGACAGCCCTGCCTGGCGAGATTTGACAGGCCTTTTTTCTACTGCTCGCCATCTGGTCTTTGGGATATATATTGATTGGTTTAATCCTTTTACAAACAAGATTGCTGGTATGTCAGAAATATTTCAGTGTTATTTCACATATATTGATTTTATATTTTTATAATAGGAAAGCATGCATCTTGTGGTGCCATTGTTCTTTATTGTCTGAATCTTCCTCCACACTTGCGCTATCTGCCTGAAAACACATTTATTGTTGGCCTCACTCCCCCACCAAATGCACCAGATATGATCACCATCTCCCACATTATTGAACCCCTCATTGATTCTGTTCTCAAATATGCCACTCCTCCAGGTCAATGCCTTCCTACATTTCGACATCCTGCTGGTGTTTGGTTTCAGATAAAAGTTGCACCCCTTATTTCTGATATAGAGGCAAGTCACAAGGCTGGAGGATTTATGGCTCATGCAGCCACACTTTTCTGTTCTTTTTGCCTCTGTACCGCAGACCAGATTGAGCACAAGTATGAGATCAGGCTCAAGTATGGCTGAACACAGCAACAAAATCTGGTCGCAAAGCTCAGGCTCAATCTACTGGGGTGCGGTGGACTCCTCTTCACCATCTGCCTTACTGGGATCCTGTTAAACATGTTCTTCTTGGGTATATGCACAACTGGCAGGAAGGAGTGTTAAAACATCAACTCTGTGTTCTGTGGGCCATTGGGCCACAAGAAGGTTCTCAGAATACTGGTCAGGGAATTGACGAGGAGGAACAGTGGACTGAAACAGATGTATCTGAGTCTGCAAGTGAGCTTGATGAGTTACATCGAGAGGCAGCAGAGGCAGAAGCAGCACCACTCCACCAAAACCCTTCATTCTCATCCCAGCATTCTGGCCGATCTTCAACACTCTCTCGAACACCAACTCAAGATGAACCACATCCCTATGCATTTGACATGCAGGATGAGGATGATGAAGTTACTGGAGATCCAGATTATATTCCTGACACCAAAGAACACTTTACCTTCATGGATGCACAGCTTCAAGCGATTCGAAACTGCATTTCTAATGTTACTCTCCCAACATGGGCACAGCGACCTCCAACAAACCTTGGAGAACCAAGTCACGGGAAGCTGAAAGCTCATGAGTACCTTATGCTCTTCAGCTGTATCTTTCCGCTTATAATTCCAGAGTTCTGGCACTCTGAAACAATGACAAATCTTCAGCACCAACATCTCCAATCCTTTCACCATCTTGTTGCAGCCACAAACATACTATCATCCTTCAAGACTTCTAATGCCAGTGCTGATGAATACACTGGTCACTACATTCAATATCGGATGCTTTGCTGCAAGATGGACTACAAGATGGTAGAATGAATGGCCTTGCAAATATTTTACAACCAGCTGTCAAAACTTCAGATTTCTCACCCACTCCCCTGGACTCTGCTGAAATGGCAGCAGTTTTCAAAAAGGCATCAAATCTTCCACGGGATGCTTATGATGCTCTCCTTGTCTACCTTCAGGCTACTGGACACCAATATCGAGCTTACGATGCATTTCCCCATCCTTCCAATGCTCTTATCCTTCCTCCAAGGGTTGAACTCCCTCTCCAGGTGCACCGAGGGGATCACACTTTCAGCTGTCAGCATCACATGAAGGGAACAGTGCTATCCAGTTTCGCAATCCTCATACACAGGAGCATGATACAGGATTTATTGAAGCAATCTGGCACATCCCACTTGAGGGAGCCATGCACACATTTTTCATTGTTCGCCCACACCAGCAGCTGCCTAATTCAGAGGAGGCACAGGCTCCATTTGTTCATTTTCCAGGTTTTATGAGCCAAATTGTTGACGCAGTTCCCTCTAGGCAGCTGATGATCATACAGCCAGTCCACCTTATCACCCATCTTACAACATTCTGGCGCCCATCAGGAACATATGGCATTCCAAGAGAAACCATAATTATTTGTTGGGCTTTGAATAGAGGACGATGGTAGCACTCATATCCATAAGCATAGAGTTGTATTCATAACCTGTACATAAAGAGGGACATAGGCATGCATGACAAAGAGGAATAGAGGGCATATGATGAGAGGTGACAACATAAGAAGCATAGGAAATGTGTAGAATTGTGTTGGAAAAATGAACATGTATGATGAGGGAAAGAAAAATAAATAAAAGGATAGGCATGTAACAAGGAAACAAATTGTGAATGTGGAGAACAATACCTGACAAGTTGGAAATCCCCTTACTCACCCCCAGATCCCTCATCCCCAGATCCCTCATCCCCAAGTTGAGCCTCCAAGTCCAACTCTTCAAGTTCTTCCCCCCACTGTCGAAGCTGCTCAACCTCTTCTGCTGTAGGCATCTTGTACAGTGCCAGCACTGCATTTCCATATGTTTCCATAAACTCTTCCACCAGTAGGTTCTTCCATAAACTGCACTGCTCCCAGGTCTGACAATCCTCTGCGAGAGGAAGGCCAATGTGGACGCCATGCTCTATATAGTCAAGACACTCATGCACAGTTAAGGTGGTATTCCAGTAGCCTGGGTCAAACCAGTCAATTGGAGTAAACTTTGGCAAGGCGAAGAGCTCTGATTCAAGAGGAGTGAGAGGGTCTTCACGAGTATGCTCTGCCCTGGTATATAGATGAATGAAGATGAATAAGAATAGCGCTAAAAAACTCACCTGCAATTTCGACGCTTTGCTTGGGATCAATCCAAGCACCTACGCTGAGAATCAAGCATCCGAAAGAATGACTTCACTTTAGTTGAGCGACCATCCTTAATGTTGATGTGATAGGTGAGCTGAGAGCCTGAATCCCCCTCCGCAACCTCATCGTCTGAATGAGCCTCAGCCTCATTGGCAAGATCAACAGTCCGCTCATTAAATCCCTGTGCCTTTAGAATACAGACTCATCCTGCAGAGAGCTTCCCCAGTGGTGAGCTAGCTGCAGATAAAGATAGTATTAAAAAAATACCTCTTTACGTCACTTCCAAACATTTGTCATTGTTTTCGATTTCACAACGCTCCCTGGAGTCTTACTCTCCGATTTGGCAATGCCATGCATGTAAGAATAAACAAAGTTGCAATAGAGCTTTCGCATGAGAGTGAAATTGCAAATTAGGCTCAGATCAATCCCAAGATGCGAATAGCCAAAGCCAGCGGCAACCTGTTCGAAGGTCACAAGAGCAATGTGCTCATGGAGCAAGTTATACATAGAGTTAGGATCCTGACTGAGAACATCAGGAGCCCAGCATGCAAGCCCAAAGAATGAGATGGTCCTGAACATGAGACAAAGAAAACTCTCATCAATGCGCTGGATGTGATTTGCTGTGGTGCTATTCAAGTCAGACAGAGAGTCCAGAAGCTGTCGAACCCTATATTGAGCCTTGTTGATGTCAACAGAATTGGCATCAAGGCTGGTGTGAACCGAGGATTTGATAGCAGACTCAGAAGAGAAACGGGAGTTATAGTGAGCTCTATCAGCAAGCGTGACTTTCAGAGGAACTGAAGTCTGGCTTGGTAACTGCCAGAGTGCTCGACAATGGACTTGAAGAGCTAGCTGGAAGGATATGAGCATAGGATTAGATTGAAAACAATAGATCTACACACCTTGGTTGCCTCCGATTTTGCTGGACCTCCCCTTTTGTGAGGTGCCAGTCACTTGGCCTTTTACCCTTCTTAGAGCAAGCTGGAACAACACCCTTTCTAGACCTCTTTGTCCTTGACAGGCCAGCCTCGGCCGGCATCAACAATCACTTCCGTTTGGAGGTACTGCCATGAGTATTGGCAAGAGTTGGTGAATTGGGTGGAGGTGAGGAAGCTGGAGGGTCCATTGGTATGTCATTGTCAGGCATCGCAATCGGTGATGAGAAGAGGGAGGGAAGGAATGTCAAAAATGCGAAATTGACAGAGAGGAAAGGCCATGTGCCACGACGCGTCACGTCGAAGAACAAAGGACACAATGTGACTGACTCCGAAAACGGTGCCTGCCATCACCCCAATGTGTGCAGCCCTGAACATGTTGCAGATGTTGAACTGATGTCGATTGATGTGGTGCGACAACGCTACGACATGGGTGGGTGGAGTTGGGGGCCTTAGCTGGGGTGATGGAGGGATGGTGAGGAGGGGTGATGGGCCATTGGGTGACCCCCACAGTATGGACAAATATGCACCACAATACTGGTATCTAGAGTGAATGTTAGTTCCACAATAAAAGTCACATTGGTAATATGACATACCTTGCAGGCCTCCCACTTCATGGGTCCCCTCTTTGAAGTTGCTCTGCTCCTCTGTTCCATCTGAGTGCAAACAGAAGTTGGTGAAAGCTGAAGATGTCGAAGCAGGAAAAACAGGAATCTAATGGGCCCGAAATCTGATGTCGGACTCTTTGGCACAGCCTACAAACAAACGCAATGTGGTAAACTCGCCTGATGAAAGTCAACTGCTGAACAACTGCCAGACAACTGCCTTTAAGGCAGTTGACCATAAACTGCCCTGGTAATTGCCACCAGTGTGAACTTCAGAGGGCGAGCAAGCCAATATATTCGAACTGGTCGATGCAGTCAGCTGTTGAGACCCCATCTCCCCAGGTGGTGTTGAGCTAGGTGAGAGGAACATGCCAAAGGTCGGGTAAAGGTAGAGACAAGATAAAGTCAAGACATTGAAATTTGATGGTCTCAAAAGCCGAATCGATGACCTCCTCCGGAGAACTCTCTAGCTGAAACTGGCTGGAGTGCTTTAGATTATGTAGATGTGCAAACCGTTACACCACTAGGTCGTTATCAGTAGCTGGAGAAGGTGGGTTAAACTAGAGACCAGGTGAGTACTAGAGGCAAGCCATTGAATTAAAAAATGTTGCCACCAAACTTAATGACCTAGTCCTGAATCGAACAGGCTTTCTGTCTGAACCACGGTCCACAGTTCTGGAAAATTGTCCAGGTGTGTGAGCCGTCACACCGTTAGGCCATTATGCATAGCTGGGGAAGGTACGGTAAAGTCATGGTCGGGTATAGCCTTCGCCCAAAAAGGATTTTGTTGGAGTAGTTGTATGGCCTATAGGCCTATTCCGAATCAGCAAAATGTCCAATTACACTTTGGTAACTTAGACTTTGATGTTAGCAACTTTGAGCAACTATTTCAACTTTACCATGAACTTTCACTTCAAGAATACATCTTTGACTTTGATTTCTACTCTTTGAACTACCTTATGAATGTCTTTCACTTTGGAGTTAAAACTTTGAAAGGAGGCTAAAAATTATAAAATTACAAGTTTAGAAGGCTATCTCATGTACATTGCATGTACATGGTTTTCTCGCGAGAGTGACTTCCTCCAAAATGTCGGCATCCACAGCTCCTCCTTCTATGCCAGTGAGCAGGGAAACATATCACCCGTACCACCTTACTGATGTGTCTTTCTTCTAGACTTGGCCAACCGTCTTCTCTTATGCTCCCAACAAGTCGTGAATGTTCCCGAGATCACCTGCCGTCTCGGAGTTATCGCCATGAATACTCCCCTCCGATACCTTGGTAACAGCACCTTGTCACAGATACACCTGTGAACACCCATCATTGTCTGTGTCGAGCAGACTGCTTGTGAGGGTAAACAATCAGTACTGTGCATGATGGACGAAGCAATGTAAGTACTCACCTGTCATGACCTTCTTTCATTCCTCACGACCCTATCCCAGTTCGTAAATGCGAAACGCCAGCTGTCCATAGCGTATCCACTCGTTTCCCACACTCCTGCATCCTTCCCATAGCATTTACGCATTGGGTTTGATTGTTGTGCTTTCATGTACGTGTTATCTTGGTTTTGTTCGTCTGATCGCGTATCTATTCACCCGTAAATCCTCGTGTTGAGCGGAATGCATGTGAGGGTGGAGTGTGCGCAGAGAGCTGAATCCGATGGCAAGCAAGGTTATATCTAGCAGCCAAAGTAAGTCCTCAAATGCGAATAGAGGAACGAAGTAATGTACCTGTGTAGGGTTTGGCAAGAAGATGCATGCTGTTTGTTTTTGCACAAGTTGAATTGCCCGGCCCTGATGAGAATGACGTGATCACGGGTTCACGTGACCTTGGTTCAAGAGAAATTTTCGGTGTTCGCACACTCTTTCTTCCTTCCCCACCAGCTCTTCTGTTCGCTCTCTTCGCTCATTGGTCGCCACGCACCCTCTTCCTGGCCTGTCTCACCCTCACGGTCCTCTTGTGCCCCTACCACTCCTCTGCTTGTTCACAGACTTCAAGTCTTGCTTTCAGATGGCAACCTGCAATCCGCGCCTTAGCCGCTTAGAATGATATATCTCGTAAGTGTTTGTTTATCTGTTCCTGCAAACTCTTCTTGAAATTACTGTCTTTCTGGACAGCTCACCATATCTCGCCTCAACAGCAACAACCCGAGTTTGGAGCACAGTAGTCCTCTCTCACAGTACAGATCTTTCTCTTTAATCTCTGTATTTTGTCTAAATCTAACACTCATCATGGCAAGCTATTTTATACTTTGGTCAGCAGTCAACCTCAGTAAATAGTGAAGTCAGATGTTAGTCACGAGAAAGTCACCAATTAGAGGGTGTCTGACTAAATGTCGTTTGTTTAAGCGTTTCTGACTATGCTCGTAGTACAATAGTCATACAGTAGTCTCACAGTCAGTCATGTACTCATCGTACAATAGTCATACATTAGTCTCACAGTCAGTCATGTACTTGTCGTACAATAGTCATACCTCAGTCATTAATGCTTGGGCCCAGTTTAGAATAGGAAATAGGCTGATTCAGATTATATTTGACTACTTTACAAGACACATGTAGTAGGCCTAGAGTATGAGGGGGTGAGGAACAACAAAAGGCCCTCTGCAACATGTTGTGTCCATTCAAATGCTCCAACGACACCATCGAGTGGTCCCCACCAGATCCAACACCCATCAAATCCTCCACATCCGAGTCCGAGTCGTTGCCATTCACATTTGCACAGGAAACGGGGAGGGAAGAGAAGGAGTTGATGAAGGCGCCATTTGGATTCGGGAGGCATCGAGAATATGGTTGTTGTTTGCTGGGCAAGGAGTTTCTGTGGCCGCCATATTTTGGTGGTGGTGATGGTGGGACCTGCAACCGAAGAGCGTCGTCAGCGTGCATCGTCATTAAGCCTGATGCCAACTTAGCTCTTTGTTGAGTCGCTGTTATGTTTTTGTGTAACATATGGAAGCCGGAAGCAGTGGCAGCATGTTGGACAACACACAGTCCTTGCGTTTGACTGAGGGAGCTCATGATGGTGGTAGCCACGAGTGTGTCGGGTGCATCCGCAAAAGAGCGGAATCCATCGATGAGGGTGTCTGCGGGTATAGCTGGTTCACCAAAATTGTCAATCGAGCAGTCGAGGAAAAGTATGTGGGACTGGTCGTCGGAGTGACAAAGTTGAAGTGAAGACAAACTTTTCAAATGCCAACACAAAGCAATCATGTGACTTGCAACTCAGTCTTACGAGCTCTTAAGTCCAAAGCAGCACAGCCTCAGTGTAGACAGAAATTCTTGGCATACCCATGCATAGATAATTTATGACAATGTTGATACTAACGTAGGACTAAACTCACATCCCATTTGTTGCCAAGGGAAGTTTGAGGGAAGTGTGGTGTGAATATTACAGATGTCTGACATACATCTGAATGACCTCTCAAGGGGGCACTGGGATTTAAAAAAAAGACCTGGGGTCAATTTTTTTTTCCCTGGACTTTGAGGGGACTAACTAACTACGTAATCAGGCACCGGTCTAAATATAGTAATATGACATCATCTTCTGGAGCGCTTCCCTCCTCGTCCTTGCACAGACTCATTACAAGACGTGCAAACCCAAGATCGAGGTGCCTGCTCCAAAGATACACATTGTAGATGGTACTAAACAAGGGATCATCAGCCGACACTTCAGGAACACTCTCTGGTAGGTTATTGATCAGAGACTGGAATTTCGCGATGAGTTTGCTGAATGGCTGTCCAGAGAGTGGCATTTTATGAATGTCAGGGGGGAAGAGGTTAAACTTGCCCCACTCGTCGGTTGACGGTTACTGATTATGGTTGTAGGCATGACTTTTGAAGGCACAGGAGCCGCTTTCGGTCATTTGAAAAAGGTGAGTATGGAAGAATTCTTCTTCTTGTCATCCTTATCATGTTTCACTTTTGTTTCACAGCAGATTTTCGAACCCATATGATGTATTGTGAGGTTCGAGATCCCAACACTGCCACAGTGGACGTGTACTTTGCACTCTGGACATAGGGCGCATCCGTTGGCGTCAAGAACCGACTCTGACATTGGTGCCATATTACTTCCCTGTCAAGATGACCAGTAAGTAACCTGATTGACAGATGCTTGACTACTTACCTGAGATTGCGTTGCAGGTTCTGCTGGTTCCATTTTCATGTCAAAAATCTGAAAAACATTTTTGTGATTCATGATAAGATAATTATAGCATAAGCATGATTATGTACAACAGAAACCGCTATTATTTGGACTCTACAATGCTAGTTAGCATAGCTGGGAGTCCGGCTGGGTCACAGTAAGCTGATATGATGTTCTATGATGATTTGGGAACTAAGTTGTCGAAGATTCCTTTTTTTTTTTTTTGGACTGGACCTTGGACTAACTAACTGGGTACCGGTCCGGCATTCTATTGCTGGTGCCCCCTTGTGACCTCTGACTTTGTGTGATTTTGCTTGACTTTGCTTTTTACTGAGAGTCAACTCTTGTGAAACATGCAGTGGGGGAAACGAAGCCGTAAGACGCATGGACTGTGTAAGTTTTTTCTCCTGTCTCCCTCGCAGACAGGACAGACAAGAGTCGACACACACACACAGAAATGAGACACGACACACGTGATGGAGAACGACACACCTGTCCAATGTTCAACACATTTGATGGCAAATGTCGGTCACTTGCTCAGGAAGGTGTGTCGAATCTTATCCGCATGATACCATACTATCTCGATTGATTCCGCCCTTTTTGGATTGTCAGAAAATGAAAATTTGATGTGTGATGGAAATTAGCTATGTATCATACACCAAAGATTCTGTGGTTAAGTCAAAATCTGCCTCTCCATGCTCAAGTAAAATTTAGGATTATAAGTTTTATTCCTTAAACTACTTACTATACAAAGTTATACATAAATTCTAAGAGAGGGAGCAACCTTGCGACCCCGGAATGTACGCACCAAGAATCCTCACTGTCGACGGCCTAGTATTGGCGCATCTGGGTGTCAGTATGTAGTCTTGGTGGCCATGGTCGGGTGGGACACAGTGGTGGCCTCATCGCAAAGGGCGCTGGCATTTTTGCTGTCATTCGGGGTTGGTTAGTGGGGAGGCGTGGCTTACACACCTGGCTGCACAGTGGGTGCTGTATCCTCTGTTGGTTTGCCAAGTGGCACTGGGTCCTCGTCAATGGGCCTCAGCGCTGGATTCTGTCTGTGCAGGCATTTTCATGGGCCGATTCCGTCAGCGTGGGTGGTTTATCCTGGGCGCTGGGTTGTTGCCGTTGGTAGATGGGTAGTTTTGTGGGCATTTTCATGGGTGATTAGTCGTAATCCGAGGGTTGGGTTTGCGAGAGGGGGTTGAATTGGGGGTGGTGGTCGTGTTTGCCATGGCACAGGGTGTGGGAGGTGATGGTGGTGGGTTGTTAGCAAAAATCCGGGGCTGAACAAAGTGGGAACCACCTGAAAGAGCCCATGACCGTTCTCTTGGTCCTTGTCAGCCATAGCGAGGGTGGGAGATGGGCAGGAAGAGAGCGAGGGGGGTGGTGGGGCACAGGCAAGCAAATGGTGGTGGTGGTGATGAGAAAGCGGTCGTGACCAAGTCGTCACAATGATCATCACACTCGTAACTTGTGGCGGAGTTTCGAATTGATGCACAGCACACTCGAAAATGCGAAATCACGAAGAATGACACATTGTTACCAGGTGTGTCACTTCTCACATGATGTGTCCTACTCCTCATCTGTGTGTGTGTGTCTCCTCTTGTATATCCTCCCTCGTGGATGGGTTATTGATTTGACTTCTCTTCTTATATAGTTCTCATCGCCAATCCAGCCTTTCATCGTGAGCTTGGGAGGATGGAGCATTGGTGCGGGGGACCACAACGTCGTTTCACCCTCATATTTATGACATACTGACGTGTCTCCTTGCTCCCCCAGACCACGAAATGAACTATACGACCACCACTACCACAACCAAGACACGCCGACCACGAAGACGACCACAATGTGTTCACAACAACCATCGCGAACCACAACCACAACAAATCCATGCCAACATGTCCACAACCATGCACATCCGCAACCATGACCATGCCCAGGTGCGATCTCATAGCTCCTGCAGACCACCGAGCGAACTCCATAGGATAGCGGCAGTGTGCAGGTCGAGAGTGGCAACTGGATGGATGTAGGCGAGAAGCCTCCGGATTAGCGTCTAGCTAGGGCTTTATCTAGAACACAACTACTGTATTAGATACTGAACATCAATGCTATTCCTTTCTCCTGTTCCATGCCATCCTTCTTGAGATCCAAAGTCACTAAATAAGTTCATCAAAATACACAAGCAAAGGTGCCAAAGTGCTACTGAAAGATGGATTCCCAACTATGGAAAGTTATCGAACAACTTTCAAAGTTGCTTGATAACTTTCAAAGTTATTGTACCTTACTTTACAAAGTTGTTGAACTTTGGCAACTTTACAACTTTGCAAAGTTGCGAAAGTTGCTCAAACTTCAGTAAATCGGTGAAGTTCCGATATGACCTTTTATTTCTCACAAGATATTAGTCAGATGTTGGAAGATCACAATCCCTCACAATAGCTCACAATCTGTTGCAATGCTTGTGTGTGCCTCGCAAGGATGCATGCAGATTATTGTAGTCTCGTAGCTGGACAAAATCATATATATATCATTTGTTTCCAATTGTGAGACAGTGTAATGAAGTAAGAAATTATCAGATTGCAGCCTTCTCAGCTCTTGACGAAGGCAAACACTTCTCGATAAGTTCTCAAGTGATCAAGAGATAAATCTTGGATAGATCTGCTGTTGCCAGTGCATTTTGTGACTTTGGGCAGCAAGTCAGCCTGAGCTTTGGGCCAACTTTGGGCGCAGTCATGTGCCCATCGGCTGAGTTTGGAACATTGTGCCATGTGACTGATGTTGAACTTCTGAACTTTGGGACTCTAACGTTCTAATGTTTCAACTCCCCACCATTGCTCCCTAAGGCCTGAGTCTGCACATACACCTGCTCACCGATGTTGGCCGCATCCGTGAGTTGGTGTATGTGCTTCTCTGGTCTGGTCTTACCTTCTCACTGATGTTGGCCGCATCTGTGAGTTGGTGTATGTGCTGCTCTAGTCTGGCAGAGTCTGGTCTTACCCTCTCGTGAGTCATGCCTTCGCACAGTTGAAACCCCCCCTAACGGATCTCATCTAGGATTATGACATGTTGGAGGGCGCCTTCACTCTGTCAGCAGTCCGGGTCATATTCAGCGGGCTCCCCCCTTATACACTCATCTTCTCCACCCCCTACCCCCCACCCCCATCCAGATGCCACGCTTCTGGGGGGGACAGCAAGTAGTTCTCTTCTTGTCGCCTCGTGAGTTATGTTACCTCATGCACAAGGTTCCCCTATTGATTGATACAAGCCTAAGACCCACGCCTATGGCACGGTGCTCGCTGGCGCTCGGCTGTTCCTTCACCACAGGTCACGGCTCGCCGGGGGCAAGCCCCCTGGACCCCCCGGTACACATCTTCAATCCCAGTTCCAGTATACATGTTTCATCCCAATCCCCATGTACATTTTTTATTCTAATCTTTATATGTTGGTGTAAATTACTGGTACATCTACATATATGATAAAATTTGCATCACAGTGGCAATTTTTCTGATATCTGTATGTGCCAAGTCCACAGTGCAGTGTGTTGGGCCCCAAACCCTGCTTCCACATAGCCAATAACTTGGCTGCTCCTACAACATGGGTCATAGCATGCTGGGGGCAGGCACTCTAACTCCAGTTGTTTGACATACCATCTTGCAAATTCAAATTGGTTCTGACTACCCATTAAACAGAGTGTTGAATATTTATTACATATCTTTATAAATGGTACTACTTCCGATTTAACATCTCTTACTGCTCTACCATGCCCCAATGTTTCTCATATTTTTGTACTGTGAACCCTCTCTTGTCATGCTATAAGACACCAACACATACAATAAATATATTTCTAACATGACCTTCCCTTACCTCCTCAGCTTTCCCAAAATCCTATTGGGCCAGAAACTATAGACTTCTAGTAGTTTTGAGAAATTAGATTATTTCTTCCTGGGTTTCTCATCTGCATGGAATAAATTGACTAAATCTTCACTTATATTTGTGGAACTTCCTATGTCCTCTCCCAAATCAGCTCCCTAAGTCCCCATTTTATCTGGAAGATTTTTAACTCTCTGATTTATACATTTTATTAAATCTATATAACTCCAGGCCTGTTGAGAATCTTCAATAATAAAACTATGAGCAACTTACTGAGTTACAAAAATACTAATCTTTGAATTTCCAGTCACATATTGAATTAGATAGAATACTTCAATATATAGCTTTGAGAGGTGCACATATCCACATTGGCATTACACTTCCCCAATGAAGAGCTGGGGTGAAGGGATAAAATTCTGACATAAAACAACAAACCCATCCAACATACTCTCAGATGTGATAATAAGCCTCCAAAGATTATAGGCAGGGATGTTTAGAGTAACATTCCCAATCTCTCCCTGGAGTGAATTGAAATTAAATATTGCACATGCAAGAGGGGAAGAAAACAGAAACCCAAACATGATGATGGATAGATTACAGAACTAAGTGATTAGATCAACCAACTATAAAATTGTGATAGGTGACCCACCCAATGATAAATATTTTCTGACTGTAGAGCAGAGTTTGTACAGAAATAGAATTTACACCTCTATGTATGTGCCTACAAACTGGCCTCTCAAGCAAGAGAGCATTTTAAAATATGTATAAAATACAGAGAAATATTTACCTGGAGTTGAGGAGGGTAGATGAGGTCAAGCTCAATATAAAGATGTGAGGTTCAGAGTGATTATATAAGATTTGTCATTGCTGACTCAGCTGAGTCAGCCTTACTCAGCCATCAAAAGGCTAAAAACATTGTGCCATTCTATATAGACAAGCTTTAGACCCACACCTACGGCGTGGCACTTGCTAACACTCGACCATGCCTCTGGTGCAGGTCACAGCTTGCTGGGGGCATGCCCCCTGGACCCCCTGGTACACATGTTTAATCCCAGTTTTGATACACATTTTTTATCCCAGTTCATGTTTAATCTCACTTCTGGTACACATATTTACAGCTGATTGCAAAACGATAGGCCACTGATCTTCAGCTGTCTATTTGTGCATTGATGGAGCATCATGGAACCTGGCCCAAACAACAAATGGCAACAGGAGCCGCTGTGCTTTCTTCTGCTAATTTATTTACATTTCTAATTATAGCCTTCCAAACAAACAAACCACTGAGGAGCAACCACAATCACAACTGGCCTATTGTTTTGCAATCAGCTGTAATCCCACTTTTGGTAAGTTACACAGATTTAATCCCAGTTCTGGTGCACTTTTCTATCCCAGTTCTGGTGTACATCCTTTATCTGAATCATCAATGTTAGACTTAGACCTGGACTGATAGTACAACACTCACTTTGCTTAGCCATGCCTTGCCAGAGGCAAGCTGTCCCCCCAGTACACATGTTCAATTCCAGTTCTGCTACACATCTCTAATCTCTGTTTTGGTACTTACATTTTATTTGAATTTAAAACACTCTAACCTGCACCTATGGTGGCACTTGCTGCGCTTGGCCAGCTTGCCAGAGGCAAGCCCTTGGACTACTGTACTATTTCGACCAAGTGTTCACATCACACATCACATCGACAAAAAAACTATTTTTTTTAATTTGTCTTAAATCAAAAGAATTTTTTTTTCAGCCATCTCGGCGTGAAAAAATTCCAAAAATCGTGAACACTTTGTCAAAATAGTACAGTATTGTATACAAATTCAACAGTTGTGGTGCACATATTTCAAAGTTACACTTTCTCCACCTATAGCATGGACCCCCCGGTACACATGTTTAATTCCAGTTTTGGTACACATATTTTATCCCAGTTCCAGTGCACATGTTTTATCCCACTTCTAATATATGTATTTAATCTCCATTCTGATACACATTCTTTATCCCAGTTCTGGTGTATATTTTTCATCTGAATCATCAATGTTAGAGTTAGACCCAGACACAGTGCTCGCTTCACTTGGTCATGCCTCGCCAGGGGCAAGCCGTCCCCCCAGTACACATATTTATTACACTTCTCATACTTACATTTTATTAAATATTTGAAACTACACTGTAACCTGCACCTATGGTGTGGCACTCACTGCACTTGGCCAGCTTGCCAAAGCCAAGCCCCTTGGACTATCTGATACAAATCTGAAAGTTGTGGTGTACATGTTCTCAAAGTTACACTTTCATCTGATGGCACTCACTGCACTTGGCCAGCTCCCTGGACCTCCCAGTGCATATGTTTAATCCCAGTTCTGACACACATTTTATCTTAATCATCAAAGTTAAACTGTGCTCATCCAAATTTTTATTCTAATCCAAATCATCAAAGAGCAATCAAAATCCACCTGAAATTTAATCTGCACAGATCTCAAAGTAGGAGAAATATACAGGGAAGTGGAGGGTAAAAAGTAGTACAGAAAAAGCGAAATTGAGGCTGCTCATAGAGGTGTGACCACACAAACACTCACAAAGAATTTGATGCAGCACTATACAAATTTTACTATTACAGAATGTGGTTGGGAGCTACCAACTGTGGCTTGTGGTCACAGTGTGTGACATTCCCGGGAAATGCCGCTGACACGTGCTCAGTAAGAGACAAAGATTGCTTACATGATCTATTACATAATAACTGTCAACGTCCTCTCTTTATATATTAGACAAGCTTTAGACCCGCACCTACGGCGCGGCACTTGCTAACGCTTGGCCGTGCCTCCAGTGCTGGTCACAGCTTGCCAGGGGCACACCCCCTGGACCCCCTGGTACACATGTTTAATCTCAGTTTTGGTACACATTTTTTATCCCAGTTCATGTTTAATCCCACTTCTGGTACACATATTTAATCCCACTTTCGGTACACATAGTTAGACTTAAACCTGGACTTATACTACAGCACTCACTTCGCTCAGTCATGCCTTGCCAGAGGCAAGCTGTTCCCCCAGCACACATGTTTGTTTCCAGTTCTGGTACCCATCTCTAATCCCTGTTTTGTTACTTACACTTTATTTCACTTCATTTGAATTTTCAAAGATACACTTTAACCTACAGTGGCACTCATTGCACTTGGCCAGCTTGCCAGAGGCAAGCCCTTGGACTATCTGATACAATAGTGGAATGCAGAGTTGATGTCACAGCCACTAAAATGGGTCACGACAACTTGTCTGCTAAATCCCACAATACAGAAAATCTGTGAAAGTTGAACTTTGTATCGCTTTCTGTCTCGAGGGCCTAACCAATCAGGCAGACTTGGGGCAGACTTCAAATTGAGACATACTTTCCTGTTAAATTACCTCTATATGTGATGCCATACCTAATTTCTACATAACAAAGATACCATTCAGTAAGAAAGAGATTGAAATTTTCACACATTTTGGGAATTTTACAGTGTTCCTCAATGTAAAAGATCTGGTATGTACAGAGCATGCCATGTGGCCATCAGGGATTTGAAACTCAGTCAAAGCTGTAGCAGGTGTGTCAATGGTCAGTTGTAGTGAGGGCATTTACCTGTTGGAGTTGATTCACTAAGGAAAGTTGTTGCGTGTTGAAAAAAAGCATAGTGTTGTGGCCACCACGTCAACTCTGCATTCCACTAATATAACAGTTGTGGTGTACATGTTGCTCAAAGTTACAGTTTCTGCACCTATGGTGTGGACCCCCAGTACACATGTTTAATTCCAGTTTTGGTACACATCTTTTATCCCAGTTCCAGTGCACATGTTTAATCCCACTTCTGGTACACATATTCAATCTCCATTCTGATACATATTCTTTATTCCAGATCTAGTGTATATCTTTCATCTGAATCATCAATGTTAGGCTTAGACCTGGACACAGCAATCACTTCGCTTGGCCATGCCTGAGGCAAGCTGTCCCCCCCAGTACATATGTTTATTCCAGTTCTGGTGCACATTTTCAATCTCTCTTTTTTTTTTTTTTGGTGAAGCTATGTAGCATACAACAGTTAACAGTGTTATCCTTGTACGCAAGCATCAAGGACAGGGGATTGCACCCTGTTGGAAGGATGTCAACTCACCCCAAGGAATTGTGGCTAGGCAGGCTCACACTGGAGCAGTGTGGGACTCAGAGCAGCCACATTGTGTAAAGCTAGCAGTTGCAGCCTGGAGGCCACCCTACTCTCATACCCACTAAAACCCCAGCTTCTGGTACTTTCATCTTATTAAATTTGAAATTTTAAAATTATGCTCTGACCTGCACCTATGGTTTGGCACTCACTGCAGTTGGCCAGCTTGCCAAAGGGAAGTCCCTTGGACTATCTCATAAAAATCTGATAGCTGTGGTGTACATGTTTCTCAAAGTTATACTAATCCCTGTTTTGGTACTTACACTTTATTTGAAATTTTCAAAAATACACTTTAACCTGCAGCAGCCCTGGCTGCACTTGGCCAGCTTGTCAGGGCAAGCCCCCTGGACCTCCCAGTGCATATGTTCAATCCCAGTTCATTTTATCTTAATCATCAAAGTTAACCTGCCCTCATTCAAATTTTTATTCTAATCCAAATCATCAAAGTTACATTTAGATCCACACTTATATAGTCCTACATTTGGTACTGTAACTGCAGTCAGCAGTACAAAGCTGGCCATAATTTTTGATTTTTCAACACTATACCATGCACCATAAATTACAGTTCAGTAGGCCACTGATGAAAATCTGTAGAGCAACTAAAATCCACCTGAAATTTAATCAGCATAGATCTCAAAGTAGGAGAAATATACACTAACAATGAAGTGGGGGGTAAAAAATAGTACAGAAAAAGCGAAATTGAGGCTGCTCAGAGAGGTGTGACCACAAAAACACTCACAAAAAATTAATGCAGGATCTTACGATTACAGAATGAGGTTGGGAGCTACCAATACAAAATGTTCTGTGGTTGTGGTCACACCGTGTGACATTCCCGGGAAACGCCGCTGACGCGGCTCAGTAAAAGACAAAGAGGCTGCTTACATGATCTATTACGTAATAACCGTCAACCGTCCTCTCTTTATATATTAGATATTCTGTAGGACTACCTTTCAGTGTTCGACCTCTTGAGAATCCTCGCTACTTCAAAATTTTCTCCTTCCCCTTTCCCTTAGCTCAGGCTTCCACTGTAACTCATAGTCATTGGTTTTTGTATCTTGTAGCCATAATATATATCTTTTAACCCTACAAACCATTGAATCCAAAGGCTCAGAATGCAAGAAAATTCCTCATAATCTATCAAAATGAATCACAATGTAACAAAGGATTGTATAGTGGCACGAGATTGTGAAATCTTGCTGTATATTGTGAGAGATTGTCTAAAAACGCAGCGATGATGAGGCCTCATCAGCCGTTGTGAGGGAAGTCGAAATATTATGGTAAATTGTGATGATTGTAGTTAATTGTGATCGATTTTGGACCTTACGATGGCTCAGGGTATTTCCCCTGATTTGCTGATGAAGTTCAATCGGACGTTTTGCTGATTTGAATTGCATCAGGAAAACGTCGGCGAGTACACGGTCAAGGAAAGCGATGCGTGGTGTGGCCTGGTGAGTGTTTTTCCTTCTACATGTTATCATCTTAACCTGGCGTCATATAGATTTCGTCCAAATTTCGTCTCGCCTCAGCAACTGGCGAAACGAATTTGCAATGATGGCGGCCGGCGAGGCATTCGACTTTTTCAAGAAACAACACGCCCATGACCTCGACACTCCCGAGGAGATTGCGGAGCATGTAGGGGCGTATCTCACGACCAATCGCGACCCCCCCCCACTCTCCGTATGCTTGTCTATCTCATGCTACATGATATCTATTTGGTCAATACTGAAGGGTATGTTTCAAAACCCCTTGATGATGTCCTGGCGAACGGGGACCCTTCGCGAAGACGTTCGTGAAGATTGATCCCCGCGCCTCGCGGTTCCTCAAATCGGTCAAGGACTTCACAGACAAGTTAAGTTGTGCGGTTTGGCCCTGGAATTGATGATGGCTAGTTCTTGATACAAAAAATACGGGATGGCATACAGATCTCTTATCCATCGCTGTCGAAAGGGGAACATTCCACAATCTATAGTGATTAATCGACCAGGATATTTTCTTTCGGTTCTCATGGATTCGGGAGCGGAATATGACGCTCATCAAAAATAGACCGCGGTCTTCTCTCCTGATCTCCATCCACCACGGAAAGTTATGGCGAGGTCATTTGTTGACGAATTGCAACAGCTCCACTACTTATAAATACAATACTCAGGTTACCAACGCTTATTAAGAAATAGGCGCTGCTTTTTGGCTGCTTTAGTTCAATTTCCGGGAAAACGGACTTCGTCAGATATGCTCCACGTTGGAGCATCAACAGCCGTTTTCCCTCATATTGTATGCGGCCAACCGTCTGAGTAATAAACGTGGTGATCCGATTCTGGTAGCATATGCTCCAGAGTCCAGACCATCACTCAAATGATTCTCAAAATCCGCTGCGTTGGCATATCGCAAGGGAAATCGCGTGTTAAGTGTATCGCCGCTCCCCTGGGTCAAATATAATATTGATTGTTCATTCAAGTAATAAACTTTTGAATCTCTGGTCATTAGGCGCAAAATTGATCAGCTAACTCACGGAGTTCCTGCCTTCCTATGATGTACAACCTCGTTGGTACGTGTAACGGTAGAATTCGGGTCAAAATGCATTTCTCCGATTCGAAGCCTGAGGACGGAAAATTGAGCTTGGATAAGAAGGTGCACAAAGGCCGTTTATAAAATTTCAAGCTTCCTGATCACGACGTTCAGCCATGGCACCATACTTCTTACGAAATTTACTTCCTCGAAGAGAGCAGAGACAAAAAACACACCTACTCACTGTTCTACGTGGCTTGACATGGATTCAATGGGCTCAGTTCTTTGTTGGGTACATCGCTTTACCTCCACGTGACCGTGGCTAAATTACATATGATCATTAGGTGGTTGGCGTGGACATGCGATGCCATCGACTTTTTCTCCGTGTCTCTCAGCATTGACCGACTCGAACGTCAGTTTAACAGGTCTGCTCGTGACATTGTAACTTGTTTCAAGCGAAGATTGATTACTACAATTAACGATTCTGGCGCAGACGACTTCAATCACCCTCACGCTCTTATTCCGATCAGTAGGCGCCGTGCGTCTTAGTTTAACCCCTTACCATCTTTCGTTGATGCTCACGAGTTTTCAAGATTGTGTTTGGTATTTTTTCAGATCGCTACGGAAGAAAATGGCCTCTAGTTTGCAACCTCCTTCTCATTTCTTCCCTCGAACTCTGTGTGGGATTCGTCCAAACATTCAAGCAATTTCTCGCCCTTCGGTCCCTCTTCGGTGTCGGAATGGGCGGAATTTGGGGACTAGCAGCATCCACAGCACTCGAAAACCTCCCCATTGAAGCTCGTGGCGTGGCTAGCGGTGTTTTACAACAAGGCTACGCGTGCGGGTATCTCATCGCAGCGTTGGTCAGTCTATTCATCGTGCCGCACGCAACCCAGGGCTGGAGGGTCATGTTCTGGACGGCTTGTGGTATATCCTTTACAACAGCATGCCTTCGCGCTCTCCTTCCCGAGAGTGAGTATGTCTTACGCGCAAGGGAGGTAGAGCGTTACGGGGGAACCGATACGTCGAAGAAGACAAAGGCATTCATCAAAGATGTTAAGGAAATGCTCAAACAACACTGGGCGTTATGTATTTATGCCGTTTTGCTTATGGCGGGTACGTGCCCGTCATTACCTGTCATGATTTTGTATCTCTGACCGGTGGACCTCATTGTAAAGGATTCAACTTCCTCTCTCATGGTTCTCAGGTACGTTGGTTCGTCGCCACATCTCATTCTTGTCCAACCCGACATGCTCCACTTCATAGGATTTGTACCCGACATATCTCGAGACAACGAAAGGCTTCACCCCGCATGATGCAATAATTGCTACCATATTCGGAAACTTGGTCAGTTCGCCGTTTACACTTTACGCGACCTCTCCTAATGTGATGTCGCCTTTCAGGGTTCCATTTCGTGTGTATTCCAAGTTTTTCTTCGAACGTTGGAATAACACGTCCACAGAGGCGGTATAACCGCAGGAATAATCAGCCAGCGAATCGGTCGTCGCTTGACGATGATGTGAGTACCCTGTGTTATTTATATGGCAGAAACTGAGATCGCATAGTTTGATGGTCTTGCTCGCCGGAGGTGATTTATATAAACGACTCGCTTTCACCGCCATCTCACTTCATTCATCAACTAAGTATTCATCCCTCTCTGGATTCTGCCAAATACTTTCGTCATGCTTTCAGCAGGCGCTTTCTGCCTTCAATTTGGTGTCCAGGGCGCGTGGGGTGTGGTAACTCTCAAACCTCTGCAGACATCGCTCCTCCAGTTAATTATGACGTAACGTAGATTCCGATTCAGCTTGCAGAGATGTCACCGCCCGCTTTCCGTGCTACCTTCCCTGGTGTCGCATATCAGCTTGGAAATGTGAGCTCTACAAATCTCAACGTTTTTCCATGATCGAATATTTTGTCTAAAGATGATCTCCGCTGCCTCGGCTCAAATTGAAACTGGCAAGTGATTAAAATCCGTCCTGATACACACCTGTATAATGGAATGTTATTTTAGTTGGAGGTCAACACCTAACAACTACCATCGTCAAGGACGGCAAAAAGATAATCGTTCCGGATTACGCAAAGGTGGGTGTTTTTTTTAGCTGGGATTTTAGCGCTCTATATATTGACGCCTCTGGATACAGGTCCAAGGAATATTTATTGGTGCAGTTGCCGCATTCGTCGTCTTCATCACTATCATCGGACCCGAGTACGATTCCTATTCCATTGTTCTGTCTGTCTGTTTACCACGCTACAGGAAACACGGGTCGGACTTTGAGCAGCCGGCTTTTGAGAGAGGTGGTGTAAGGGAAGAATCTTTGAGAGCCCCGAAACACGTCATCAGTTTGAATACCGACGATGATATCGAACTCGAGAAGGCAAGGGCATATTAAATGATTTCATGACTTGATTTCTTTCGTCATTGGTTAGAGCGTGAATATATCGCTTGTTCATATTACTTACGCTGCTGGGCAGCATAGATATGCATAGGCTTCCCACCTGGATTTACTCGAAAAGTGGTGTCATGACAGTCAGCGTATTCAATAGGAGGACAGGATCAATGTACATAACGACGACTACATTACATCGAGAACCTTTTTTTCTTTGACGAAACCCTCTGGAGGGAAACCGAGGCAGAAACGGAAATGTTCTATGGGTGTTCGATTGAGAATTGCGAAGGTTGTATTAATTCCTTTCTTATATATTATAAGAATTTGTAAATGTCCCAATTCCGACGAGTCCTATTCCATGTCTGTCATGTTCAATCCTCCACTTCTAGGTGAAACTCCACCGACGTAAAGACTAGGAACGGACGGGGACCCCAAATTACAAATCGTCATACACAAGCATCTCATCGGAGGGACCCAAAAGTTAATCCACCGCTCTGGGCTCGTCATCTGTGTCAGTGAAGATAAGAGTCCGAAGCCTCTCAGGCTGCTCTCGAAGATTAAGAATCAGGCGGCAGCCCGAGAATAATCGAGCCAGGCAATTGGCGATTGGCATGTAATGATCCTGCGAAAAAGATGAACGCAAAGAGTATCTAAACATCTGAAGCCTTACCGTTGGCTGAGCCAAGTCAGATCAGTTGATCTACTACGTAAATGATGGCAAGGGGACTCCCCCCCCCTAAATAAGGAAATACGGCAATACGACAAGCATCGATGGCATCATTCCCATCATTCCCATTTCTCTTCCATCCTCTCCAGACACGTCGTAGGCAAAACGACACGTCCTCCTCGACATATCCTATCAGACATGTCACCCATGTACATAGTGGCGCCTCCTTTCCGTGGATATGTGGACCTTCTATTGTGAGGATTCAAAGCGTCCGAAAGGATCACCCTCGTCATTCCTTCCGTCGTTCCCGATCGAGGAGATCAAAGAAATTGTGAAGAGGGAACGGACAGAAATACTGTCTCTTGTGGAGCCGAAAAGAAAAGGAAGATGTAAAAACGGTCATCACGGGCACCATAGTTAGCTAGCTACTTATCTTTCGACATGGTGGCGTGGAGACGATATGACCCTCATGATTCGCCTTAAAATGGTATTGCAAGTCTAAGTTCTCACGATCGATATCAATTCTCAAGGACACCTGCCAGCACAAAGCGCATACACAAGGCTTTCTGGCCCATATCCTACACTCGCCCTTGAACGAGTTGATCCTCAACTCCTCGGAGTCTGCTGTCATATATTTAGTGGTCCCGAATCGGCATGCATGGGCTCAGTGGCTTCGGCGCGTATCATCTTTCATTGCATCGGTTTTTGCCAAAGTGACAGAACCAAACTGAGTCCATGTTTCTCTCCATTTCATGATTCAAATTATGCAAAATTGACTTTTGAAATGTAGGGGTGGTAACATAACGACGTTCAGTCTGGGGTTGTACCTCGGCTTGACCTCGGGCCTTGATACGCAGCTTCTCCGAAGTTCTACCAGGGTTAAAAACAGACGCTAGTGTCACCCACTTCTTCTGACAAGCTATATCACGTCAAGGCACTGAGGAGAACTCATTCCCTAGACATGGCGGCGCTCGCTAAGCTCATACATTATGTGGCTGCTGAACAACTTGCCACGGTGCGTATCTACTGTCTATAAAAACCTCCTTCCTCTCAAACGGAAGAAAAACAGTCGTTCGATGGTAAGCAGCCTAGGACGATTTCGAGCTTCTAGAGCTTATGAGTCTTCGACGCAGTTGCGGCGGCGATGCTATTGGTATACGACTGCTCACTGACGTTGGGGATGGAGATTGAGTTTGTGTGGTCATCGCCATGGGGGTTTGTGAATATGGTTTATATCATTCAGCGATATCTGCCTTTCTGTGACGCGATTTTTCTCTGTCTGACTCGTGAGTAGCCTACATGGAATACCTCTCTCTCTCTCTTTACAACATTTCACCATTTTCTCTTAGACCAATTGGCAGTAAACATCGACCCAGATAGCTGCCGTATTGTTGAAATGATACGAGGATGTACGCATTCTTGTTTAAAACGTGGTCGTTTGGCTCATCATATCATAGGGTTGATGATTTTTGGCTTTATTTTGTCCGAAGGTGTGAATTCCCTTCATTTTATATTATAATATCTGACCTCCCCAATGGTGGCTGTTCCTAGTAATCTTGACCCTGCGCGTATGGGCAGTGTGGAAACGAGATCGACATATGGGCGTCTTTCTAATATCTCTAATTACGCTCACAACCGTGGCGGAGATATATGTGATGAGAATCTTCCTTCGCGACCTACAATGTGTGTCCACCATCTGTCATATTTGACTGTTATCTCACCGCAACTGACACCCCGTGTTAAGTTAGTACAAAGCCATACCCAGAATTTGTCGGTTGCTTTCTCACCAGTGCGAATCACATCCTGTACTTGGATTGGGTTGTATTCATGATTTACGACGCTAGTAAGCATTCATTTCTATCTTGGTGTACGACATGCGCACATAATTGTCTCCCAGTAATACTGGTCTTGATGATAATTCCTGGAATGGCTTCCTGTAAGACCCATACATTATTTAGTTTTCCGCTTGCTCATAAGCCGCCCTTCCAGATCGGCGAGGAGGGAGTGTTGATCTGCATCACGTCATATATCGCGACGGTAAGATATTGAATCTCACTGAAAGAGATGTATCTAAATTTCCTTCAAACATAGGAATAATAATGTATATCTACCTTTTTGGTAAGCGACGGTCGGAACGACGCATTCATTGTGTGCTGAGGGAGCAAAAGCCCTTTCAATAGTCAACGTCGTAGTCGTGCGCGCGCTCCCTGTAAGCCGATACATTGTGTCTTTGTGTGAGAACCAAAGTCACAACTAAATTTCTGCAGACAGAGTATTTTGCGGTTATCTCCTCGTACGTTTATGTTCTGCCTCTACGTGCAAAATGCCTGATCAAGTCAAGTGTGGAACGCGTACTTCATTCATTGTTAACGAGTAGGGTCGTGCTCCATATTCGAGAATACGCCAAAAGGCATCGATCATCGTGTTCCGATGGTCTTACGGACCTACACGTTGATCTGGATGCTGGCCAACCAGAAAACCGATTCCAAAAATTATGATACACTTTGACTCTGGTTTTGCTTCTGCAGCGATGGCCGATTTTTGGAGCAGATGGAATCTATCACGATGCCTTATATTAGTTTTTTAGAATGACAACGCGTGAATTGGTGTTGGTATGTACGAGTGACCTAAATAGATAAATTACGTTGTGTGGAAATGTCTATGTACGTAACGATAGAGTGATTGCTACACGTGAGAGTGAGCGCATCACTTGTTCAGAAACTTGCGACCGGGATAAAGATATGCGCCGCGATGCTATCAGGCCAGGTGTTTAAATGACCATTACCTAAAATTACACCGGAACTAAAGATAAGTCTACCACATATGAGTCTTCAAAGCTTTAAGTCCGAGTTCGGAAGAAGAAGTCAAATATTCTTGCTCGTCGAGAGCGAAAACAGGGAAATCGACCATAAATAAATAGTGAGGTCCGTTCAAGTTAGGTAAAGGTGCACCTTTTTATGGCCCCTAAATACAAGCCCGTTGTTCCCCGCTACATATCGTATTACTTTATTCACTCGGTTCTTGATCAGACTGATGTCGTTATTCGGAAAAAGCCGATGGTGGATGATGAAATTCGCGAAGCTGATTGATTCAAGTTGGATTCGAAGTTGATTCGAAGACAACATCGCTCAAATCTCCATTCATCGAAGTAAGATCCTGCCTCCCCACTTTCAACAGTCTAAAGACCAGCGTCGCCACTAGAAAGATGGCCGCCCCGCGTATACTGGGATAGCCATATCTGAGTAGGTGATCATGATGGAATCGTACTAGGCATGCATTTATGTCGAACACACTAGTACCGCGCCTCTCGTTCGTCATTGGGAGTGAAATTCTCAACGCAGAAGCTTACGGTTGTGTCCAGCTTATTGGTACTATCATCACTTGGTTTTTGTCGGGGTCATTGTTGGTGCAATGCTGTACGTTTATTTCACTCTATTTCTCAACACCACACATCCTCATCTCTTGCGGATTTTCAGACGGTTTCTTCTGCACCGATCATCTGAATGAATACTTGAAATTCATCAAAGTAGCGGGTGCGCATCATCGCGATTTTTGTTGTCTAGCCTTCATCCAAATATTAGTTTGGGTATGCCTCGCCGTTGATCAGGTGCGGTCGATGGCTGTGACTTCGGGTGCTTGGCAAAGCTTGATAGTTGCATGGGGAAACCCAATGATTTTCATTGGCACTTCCGTCTTTCCCGTCATTACCGTACCACTCACTGGGATTTTTTTTTTTTTTTTGTCAAATTCAAGTCTATTGGGCTCACTGGGATAGGCGAGTCTGCCACTCAACCGATCCTTCAACGTACTGACCTCGCCATTGATAGAATCCTGCATTGTTCAGATTTTTTTTGCCTGGTGAGTTCTTATAACACCTCGTTTTTCACGCATGACCTCCAACTTCCTTATAGGCGAATATGGACCCTGAAAAGAGAGTTCAAAATCTATCGAATTATTTCACGCATGATCTGCTTGGTTGGCGGCCCTCCCCGGTTTGTTTTACATGTGTTGAACTTTTTCTAGGTGGCGTTTATGCAATTAGCAGCTGCGATTGCCCGTGGAGTAGCTGTACGTGGTTTATAACTTCACGGCAAAATATTCATAGATTTGATAATAGTGCGCTCAATCTGAAAGGTTAACCAGCCGACAATATACTTTAGACCTTTCAGCTGAGGTACCTTCTCTTTTGCTGGATCTCCAAAATGCTTAAAGTGCTCCACCTTCCCTTCAAAAGCTTTGGTTATGTCGGACCTTGATGTATGATTCCATCATCGTTGCAACTATGATATTTCTGGTACTCCCGTTCTCCTTGGCGTAAATTAGACTGGTTCTAATCTTCTCTTTTTCTCTAGCTCGTGCAGGCAAAACTAGAGTCCTCATTTGAGTCAACGAAGCGCATTATTGATCGCCTCATTATCGTAACTTTGGAGACCGCCGCCGTCACCCTGATTATGACTCTTGTTCATCTAATTTTCTATTTAAGATCTCCGCCAAGTTCACTCAACCGACTTGGCATGTATGTAAGTCGAGCGATAAACTTAGTGTGAACGCTACTGATGTCTAATCTTCCAGAATGTACATTTTGGGGGGCTTGTAAGTTGTCCCTGAGCTGTGAATGTCTTTTGAGAGGTGCTGACTCGAACAGGTATTCCAATGTGCTCCTTAGCGTTCTGAACAGCCGGAAACGTGCTCGGCGTCGGCTACTTGAACCGAGTCAATTGCAAACAAACAGCCTTAGTTTCGCTCAACAAAGTACTACGGCGCCCGTCGTGGCACATGCTCTCTGCCAAAACGGTTACGCAGACGTCCACTCAAGATCTTAGCGACCAAGGCGTGTACAGAGGGCTTTCCTGAACGTCTGCAGAGTCGAGAACGGAGAATTTTCTCCATCTTGCTCTGGTGTCAGGAAAGTCTTTGGGGGTAGCGTTGTGTGCGGGGGGGGAGTCCACGCGGGTGGACGTCATCCTTTGAATCAAGACAGACCTGGGCAAGATCAAGGGGTGTCAGATCCACCGATCTCGACCGTATGCATGTAGTATGTAGCCCTTTCCGTCTATCAAAGGCCAATAACGGCCTCCACGAGCCCCGGAACGGCATCGTAAAAGTCGAGCACTGTTCAACGTGTCAGCTTAGTATTGCAATAAAACGCAGAAGGACAATTAAAAAAATAGCGAGAACGAGGGCCCTCTAATAGGCAAGAAGGACGTTCGAAAGTAACAAGGACTCACTAATGATGCCAAACCTGCTTCCCTTCCTCGCCTTTAACCACGGTAGCAACTTCTGGTTCATCCCTAGAGTGTCGGTGCCGTTCCCGGTGGCGAACATCTTTGGGTTTACGTCAGCGTGCTGACAAAAGGAGAAGAATTCAAGAGGGGAGAAGAGGACGAGAGAGGAGGAGAAGAACCAAGAGGGGAGAAGGGAGATCGAGAGAGAAGAGGACAGAAAAAAATCGAGAGACAGAGAAAAAGGCAAAAGTCAAGGTGAAAAAAGACCCATGAAGTCGTGGAGAGAAAGGAGAGGGAAGAAACCAAGCAAGACGTGAAGACGGGAGAAGGGAGAGAGGAGCAAAAGTAGGGGATTTAAGGAAAAGAGGGGGATAAGAAACTAGGAGGGAAGAAAAACCAGGAGAGAGAAAAACAACGAGCGGGAAGAAGAACCACGAAACCAAGACAGAAGCAAAAAAAAACCAATGCCAACAAAGAAAAGCCACAACCCACCCTAGGCGTCATATCCACCTTGACCACACCTGTTACAATCGCAGCAGCGCTCACAAACGAGATATACAGCTGATCGGGATTAAACAGGGTCGCATTACCAAGGTGGGCCGTCGTTGCGCCGAATTTTTCTTCAATGAACTGGGAGGGTGTAGATGTGAGTGGGAGGGAGGAGTCGTAGTAGTCCTACCAGAGAGAGATTAGTTTCAGATGAAGAGAGAAGAGAAGGGAGGGGAGACAAACCTCGATAAACGCGGTTAGTCCCTTGTCAGCGTTATACACCAACTCGATAGCCTTGCCGTTATCCGTCCAATGACCTGGGTCAAGTTGGATACCGATCCGTTTGGTCTTGTATGCGGGTAAGAGATCGAATGTGAATCGCTGGAGGAGGGTTAGTTTTCCTCGTGCTTGTCCAAGCGTTCCTAGCTATAGTAGTTTTCCCATTAAGCACCACACAGCCGAAGTAGTAGAAAAGAAGAAGAGAACGTACACTCCCGCTTGTCTGACCCCAATACGTGTTCCCAATATCACTGTTGATGACATCATACACCATCTCCTGGATCTTTGCGTCGTATGGAGTACCAGTCCCGCTTTCATGGTTGATCGACACCAGGACGGCCTCGGTAGGGTGTTTGTTCAACCATTGATACAACCCGAAAAAGATGTCGGTCATGGTCGTGGTGGGTGCCAACAGTGCTGCAGCTTCATATAATCATACACACATAAGTAAGTCCGGAGTAGGGAGAAGAGGGGAAGAAGGGGCATACAGTGGTAAAACCCAATAGTATCATTGCCTGGATTATAAGCGAAGCGGAGGTCGAACACGCGTATACCGTCGTTAAGAGATTGAAGGAGCGAGCGTTCTTGACATCGGAAGAGGTAGGCGGGTGGGAGGCTGCCCGGGGGTGAGTTGCATAACAGAAACAGGGAGCGGGGGAGAAAAGCTTACGGGCCCGTGTACCCAGTGAGAGAGGCTTGTGTTGTGGCTGAGTAGTTCCCTAGTAGGCAAGTACACGAGGTTAGCTATGTAGGAAAAAAGGCAGAGAGGGGAGGGAAGGACAGGTAGAGGTATCGTGTGTCCCGGGGAGGTTCATCCGGACCAGTGGTGTGTTGTCGGGGATCTTGGCCATCCAGTCGCATGTTTTAAGTGTTTTCGAGCATCCATTGTCGGGTCCTACATAGGATTTATGGGGTAAGTTAAGGGGAGGATTGAAAGCGACGAACCGAGGATGGGTAAGCCCCGGAATAGGATGTCGGATAAGGCGGCTTGGGATAGGACTGTTTGAGAAGGGTGGTCGTAAGAAGGTGGTGCTGCGAGGGAAGCTAGTGGGGAGAGAGCTAGGAAGAGTGCGCATAGGTGGACTCGGAGGTGGAGGAGCATTGTGAGGGACTGGTGAAATGCTTCGCTTGAAATACTTCAGCAACCTCGGGCTTCGTCAGCTATTCGGTTTGATAGCGGCGAAATGGATGTGATGGATGTGAACTTGGTCGTAATACATACATGATGGTTGCATTTTTGAGTGAGAGGGTCCAATGGTCGTTCTCACCAAATAGGCTGGCGAAAAGGAGGAAGACGAACAGGCCTTTGATGAGCTGGTGAGGAAAGTATGAACTGGGGGCCGAATTTGAATTTCGACTGGTCACTTTCTCACGTGACCTCAACAATGACTCCATTCGTTGGGAATGCAAATCAAGAGGTGCGGACTCAGCTTACCGTATCAACGGCCGTGTATGCGGGGCAGTCGAGGGATTCGTTGTATCTGCAAGCGTTTGAGCTGCTCCGAGCATTCGACGAGGTTGTTGGGGTTACAGAGAGCTGATGAAGGTTAGGAGTTGGTTAGGAGTGTCCCGGATATGGAGAGCTATGAGGAAAAGATTTGAGAAATAATTGCAAGGGTGGGTTTTCTTCTCTGTCACTTGTACTAAACTAACGCTGTGCACGTAGAACAAAGAGGTGGAAGCAAAAGAAGAACTCAATCGACGCGAAATGCAGCTTCGCGAACAACGACGCCCCATCGGTGGTTCACTCTTCTACTCTTGTGCATCCTATCTCGGAGTAGGCCGCGGAACTCAGGATACTCACCTATCCGCTGCTTTGAGCACGTGGAACCCTCTTCCATCATCCGTGGCACGACTCTCGCAGCCAAGTCCCCCGCGTTCAAGGGGAGCGGAATGAAGTTTGGCTCGGCGAAGAAGACGAAGCAGGCAGAGTTGTTGGACGCAGCGCTTGGGGGTGAGGTGTTGGCTACCACGGGCTTGGGGGTGGAGGAGAGGACAGAGCCGACAAAACCAACGCAGGCAGTGAGCGAGTGGGAGGGGACGTGTTCCCGAGGTTGAGGCTGAGAGGTACTACAATTTTACGCCTTTAACTAAATCGGACTCATCTATTTGCAGCAGGGAACAAATCTCAATCTCCCTCCGTGACGCGTGACGCGTGACAGCAGCCTCCAATCCCTCGAACTGAAAGGCGACATGAACCTCCAAATCTCCAACCCTGCATAAGATTACGCTCTCGGAATCGCCCACTGATGCATTTGGCACCGCGTTACAGTTTACAGCTGATTCCGAAAAGGTTGTCACTACGCAATTTTTTTGCAACGCATCAGCAATATAATATATGAGTTGTATATGAGTGATATATTAGCTGAGTAATCAGGTCCATGCCAGGGTTAGCCCGATCTGTAAGTATCTCGGGTGTTTTTAGCTGCATTACTGTCCGTTATCCGTCTCCTTTCCTCGACCATTTTATCCTATGTTTCCTCGCATTCTTCTCCCGGAATCCTTCTCCTGCCATGCTTCACCACCACCGCTTTTTCTTTTCCACCAACTCAAGGTGACAACATGGAGTTTGTGGAGCCTAAGTGATCTGGAAGTCCAAGTTTTTGGTGCGTCACATTCTTCTCCCCAGCCGTTATAGCGCTCAAAGATTCCCAAACCACCCAATTGCAGCCCACTACTTTTGAAAAAGACCGTTCCTTCAACCCTGTCCATTGTCCGAAGCACCGCTACTAATGACACAGCCGTCGTTCGGTCACACGCACACACTCAGATACCCATCGTTCTTCTCTCTCGGGAACGTATATCCATCCAAACAGCACCAACCCACCAACACCTCAACCAAAGCGGGCTCGAACTACAGCACCACATTGCATTTAAGCAGCACCCCAACGTCGCCAAGTTCGCACCTGGTGCAGGGCCAAAGGTGGTTGCGCTCAAAGACCCTGGAAGGGCGTTTCTCGTTGGGCAGAGCATAGCGGTGTTGAAATGGGGGTATGTTGGGACGGATGAGAATAATGCGCCATTGTCGAGTGAGTTTTAGATTGTTCTCGTCAAATTTTGTTGATCATTCGCTCAGTCAACTGCTAGCCTCAGCCTCCGATGATGGACTGACTACGAGCTGGAGAATAAACATGTCACGCTATACGACGTCGTCGTCTCTATTCCCCTCCCGTACGTCCTTTCTTCTCTTCCATCCTCCACCCCTCCTTCTAAGCTCCCCTTTCTCAAGTGATGGCTCCTACTCAACCATCTCCTCCGAACACACGGGGCCGACTGCGTCATCAACGAGCATGTGCACGGAACTTCACCACGAAATATCCACCCTTGACCCAACGAGTCTGAAGCAAGCTGACTACATCGACGTCTCGAACTATGACCGGATTTATATCCACCCGTCATCAGCACCATATCCAGCCCTTCCGCCTGGCACGTTCCGTTCGATGCCGTCCTCCTGCAGAATCGAGTGCGACCAGATTCGGAGCTTTGACGTTGATTCACCACCCGAGATGGTGCGACACCCCGAGGCGCTCAAGTTCCTTTATCAATCGTCTTAAGCCGCGGGGGTTCAACTAGGCCAAATCACGAGCATGGCTCGAATGAAGAGAAAGCAGGTCGATCAGGACGTCCTCCCTCTCTTCAAATGGTCGCCTTCAACAGGACGAAGATGTCGAATGTTGCATCGGCGGCACGCCCTTCTCTCCGGACTTTGATTGCACGTTGGTCAGGCCTCAGGGCGGATGGGCATGTGCATGCGCAATGTTTTCTTCCCTCCCGAAGAGCCGTCTTGGACATGACGAATATCCCCTCCTTCTTAAACAGTCACACAATGAATAACCGTATACACATGTCTCACGAACAGTCGTGTACGTTCAACATTCTCCCTCTACGGCTCCCATATATTTGGAAAACGATTGCAGGGCTCGGTCGGAGGTTAGGATGCGGTGTGAGGGCGGCGGTTTCGAAGCTGAAGATCAATGAGCCGCAGTGACTGTAGGCTATCCTTGTGGGGCACGTTACATGGTCGTCGGCTCATCAGCTCTTGACTACTCGTACTAATGTTCAAGTTTACACGGAAAGAAGCTTTCCACCATTCTCAGCTTTGCACATTCAATATTTCGCAATCAACAGGACAGAAATTAGATCAATGACCAATCCATGTAAGTAGGAGAACTTAAACAAGTCCATCGAGGCTCTGTACTCACAAGGGGCTCATAGCACAGGCGCAATGACAGTCATAAGAGAAATTAGTGAATATACCTGTGACGGTGTCGTAGACGGTAGAAGAGGCCTAATACTTTTTCTTCCAACTGCGGCAAGTAAACTATCAATACAAATTCATCGAGAACTGTACTTGAAGCTCGAGCTGATTATAATACAGAAGGGAGCGATTCAGAAACTTGTCGAAGAAAGCTCAGTGAGCTGGAATAAAACGGTGACGTGGAATCGATGGAATGGCCTGTTACATTAATTATACTAATAGTTATGGATTCTTGGAGGAAACGGTCACTGAAGACTCCTACGAAATCCCGGAAATCATGGACGCGCGCACCAATACTGTTTCCGATTCCGCCACAACATTTTGATCAGCGCCTAAGATCCGAATATATTCACCTTACAAGTCGGCGATCAAACGGAAAGCCACTGAGGCATTTATCCGGGTCACATATTCTAAAAATATTCTCTAATATTTCTACCTTGTGCCTTGCTATGAGATATTTTTTTTATATCTTCCCTGTTTCCTTACATGATGATTGATCTAAGCAAAACAGTTTATAGTTATATTCCGATAAAAAGCGGTCGATAAATCCTAGACAATTTGGAGAATAAATTTCAATTTCTTTCAAGTTTTCTCTGGCGCTTTGAATCGAAACAAGATTTTATTATATACCTCATTTTTCCCGCTGCACAAACAACTGATTTGGCTGTAAGTTTTGCCTAACTAGTCCGCATCAATTCCGGTAAGGAAAAAAGGCAACCTATGATGGCCGAAATTATTGGTCTCTGGTTGTCGTCGCCAGGTTCCCGATAAGGCACCTTCAAAATGCCGGACGCGATGTCACGCTGCTCAACGACCGCCTCTCTAGACACCGCCAATGACCACCTTCGTCGCCAACGGACTGCTGGGTTCAGCTTCGCTATCGAGTGCAAGCAGCTCGAACGACCCGCTATCCAAGTCTGAAGCGATATTGGGGGCGTCGTTAACTCTACAGACAGGCTTTCATGCTGACACCGGTCATTACCTGCTTTACGTGCCTTATCAGGCCAATCGTATTTTTCCGACATAACCGCGACGAGATGGTCACTTCTTTATTGCAAGGGCCAACTGGGAGAAGGGTAGAAAAACTACGGTGATTGCGTTGTTCGATAGAGAGGCTGTTCCCACCTTCCCACTCCCAGTTCTCTCCTCTCCCTCCATTTTGTTCGATCCTTTCCACATCCGCGACCAGAATGCCCGACTGGAAATCACCCGCAGAGCTGCAGAAGGAGGGGTCTGCGTTCGTCAAACTCATCCATGTTCTCTTGGGGGTATACGCGTGCGTCTTTCTGTTTCTACGCATCAACTAGATGGCCTGACTGCGACCCCAAGATACGAATGGTTTCTTTCTTTAAACTTCGATTTCGGTTTTTTGTTGGGAAAGAGGAAATTCCGTTGGCCAATAGTACCTTTCTACTCCTTACCCCTCGGACTCTTCTCATCATTGTCCAGATTTTCTACTTCGCGAATAGATATCTCCTTCTTTTTGCGCTGGTAGGGATGTAAGTCGTTGAGTTTTTAAAAAAAAGACTGCTTGGCTGACCTCAACCCACTAATTCGCAGCATTATTTCCGTGGATACTACTTCGAAGGTCGATTGCCAGACCCTATACACTTTCAACCAAATTGCAGGCGATGCTGCAATTGGGCTAGCAAGCATCAATCTTTCGATCCGAACGTAGATTATACCTCTCGATCTTCACGACGTCAATTTAACTCGCATTAAAGGATGGCGATATGGTCGCAAAATAAATACATAATTGGCCTCCTCGTCCTAATTATTCTCGGTCACTGGTCCTTAATCCTACAAGGTAGATCCGTTGCTACCAAACCCCTGTCTTGTTTTGAGAATTTTCCTCTGACAGGCATGCAACTGAAAGTTACTTGGGTCGACGGCGTGGGTTGCGTCCTTACCCAAACGAACAACACCATCCTCGCCGCCATCTTCATCTACTCGATGTGTTTCGACCTTATCGTTCTCCTGCTCAACACTTACAAGCTCCTCGGAATTCACGACAAGGCGAATCTGTTCGGTCGGAGCCGACTCGCTCGGATGATATTCGAGGATGGGTTGATCTTCTTCTTCATTGCGTAAGTTGAGACAGGTTCGCTCCAGCAATAAACACCTTACCCATCCGCACCCCTTCAGGTTCCTGGCAAACCTCTGCGCAACCGTATCCATGCTCCTTAACCTCAACCAGATCATGACCGTCATGTTCAACGTCCCCGCTATCGTTGCCTCGTCCGTTCGTCACAACCCCGCCCACTATATTAACTATCAATGTGAACACTCCATTCAGATCGTCGCATGCCGCGCGGTTCGCCGCCTCACAAACTTCACCAACTCAGGTCTGGAAGTCTAGTAGGCCTTATTGCCCTGTCGCTATAACTTTTCTCATACTCACAATTCTCTCACAGTTCATCGGCTGGAGTCACTGGCATGGCCGCTACAAGAGATCTGGCCTCACTTCACTTCAAAAGTGATGGTGGTGTGAAGTCTGGTGTACATGTTCAGGTGGGTTCGTTCTCTTACCCCTTACAAAAAAACATCGGCCGATTGTGTTGTTGGACCATACAGATGGAGACGTTCACGCATAAAGAGGACACCCTGACGTTCGCAAACCATAAAGGTCAGGGCAGTGAGACGGACGTTGATCTCGATGTGGAAGCGGAAGGAAGTTTTTGAAGTGTTATATTCTTCACGGGACGGTATTATCATTGGTCCTGCTCATTGGACCTTCTTGCTCCATTCGGCAACGCGCACGGCGCACCCAGAGGTGGATAATTTTGATACTGTACATTAGAAAAAGTGCAGATATATGAAAACAAGAGAAATAATAACGGGATGGAGAGCTGGCTAGGTAAGTATATGAAAGAGTAATCACTGGAAGAAAGTTAAGCATCAATCCACATAAATTTTACAAGTTCCCGAGTCATTGTTTTATTTCTGGGGTGACAGAGCACACATCTGGAAACAGAACACTGTTTACATAGATCTGTGTAGACGTATAGTGATCGGTAGGCCCGTTGATAGCCTCCTCGTATGTAAAGCTCTGTAATTTCCCCTTTTTACGGTAGTTCGGGTAGACAGTTCCTAGCCGGTCTACCAGGCTCTACGCGGCCTACCGATCAATCAGATCCCAACAGTGATTGGGGGAATTACAGGCACATCTGCTTTCATGATCTTTCCAGTCTCAGGCCAACAATGCCGAAAAATATCAAAAAGTATGCAGAAAGATAATCATATTGCACATGCCAGCGTGACTCAGCATTGTACACAGAGGAGATGGAAGTAGCAAAAAAATGTCCATATCTATGATCAGGGGTCCATTCTTCTTTAACTACCTTTCCAATGACTACACATTTACCTGAAATTTATGTCCAGGCAGCCACATGATGGAATTTTAATTTTTTCCCCTTGACTGAAGTACATAAAGCGACTGGTTTTAATACTGATGGAAGCATGATGAAATTTGGATGAAATGCACCAGAACTTCTGCATTAAAAAAGGAACTAAACAGCTAATTTATGTACTGGACAAGGACACCAAATGTTCACAACTGCATGAAAGGACGGGAAGATAGTTGTCGATTTTTTAAAATAAATTCCTAGAATAGTCGGAATTTAACTAATACTCTCCAGCTATGATTCACAACATTACTAGAGGAAACCAATGTTTTCTATACATATTTTTTAAAAGAGAGACCTCAACTTTATGAAAGAGGAGAAAGGAAAAAGGTTCAGTAAGAAGGGATTAAACCCAACCCAGTCTGTTCAGCAACGAGAATGCGAGCACATTCTCATTTTGATGGTGGCTGGATTATTCCCACCAACCAAATATAACATCTCATCACATATCATCACAATCATCCAAACTGCATGTTAGCAAAATGTTGGCTATCAAGCTGGGGGAATGTATGCAGGATAACATGAAGGCCAAACCTTTTGAATGATTGAAAGTGCAAGTACTTAGATGTTCTATTCAACCAAATCATCTTGTTCTTTCATTCCTTGTTCATTCCTCCTCTTCCTCCTCTTCCTCCTCCTCCTCCTCCTCAGAGGGTTGTGCACCCCAAGCTCAGTCTATATCCTATGGTGATTCCCATTTATCAAATCTTCCAACCATTCTTCACCAGATAAATTTGATCTGTGGCATGCTTGCTATCAGTAGAAGGGAGAGGAATAGAGAGTAGTAGCAACACCAAAAAAACATTAAATACATATCAGCAGTTACAATGAGCTTCTGTCTACATAGACCATACCCTCAGGGGATAAGATTGAGGGGAGAGGCGGCAAGGTCAGATACAATCAGTGTTTGTCACTCTCTACCATGTGCCTTCCATATTTGGGTGGTGGGAATAATCCAGCTTGCCATCAAAATGAGAATGTGCTCGCATTCTCATTGCCGAACAGACCCTAACATATACAAGTGCAAAGTTCCGAGCTAAGATACTGTAAGGATAAGGGGGTGGGAATTGTGGAAATTTTTTATTCTTTTTGAAATTGGCCCCACCATGGCCCAATCATCACCTCAAGGCAAGCTACACCTTTATAAAAATTGGACCCAATTATAAGCCCATCACTACTCATCAGTTTGGCCCATTGGGGTACATCTATGATACCTCCATTGTGTATCTACCGAATGCCTGCTAACGGTCACCAGCAAGTATGTTCAAACAAGTGAAGCACTGGGTTTTTGAATTGAATTTGTTCAGTGAAAAATTGTTGTTGAAGTAGACATCTTGTCACTTGTGACCTGCTCTGTTCTGCTCTGTTTACACATATCCTCCACTCTTCATTTACTCCCACTATTTACAAGTGGAATGGGCTCTAGTGCCTTTAGCACTGTGGATGTGTGGTGAAGTGGTGGTGTTCCACTGTCCGTACATGCTCCTGTATGCTACTCACTGACTAATCCTATGCTCACATGCCTCATGGGGGGAGAGTGCCCCATTCTCTATTCCATCTGCCCGCCTCTATTATGGAGACATTCTCACGTCCTGACTCCTTGCTGCCACTCTGGCCCCAATGCCCATCTCTTCATCCTCCTGCACCTCTTCATCCTCCTCATCATAGAAGAACCCTTTATCTCCATCGCCTTCATCAACTCCAGACCCTTCTGACTCCTGCTCACCAAGGTCTTCCTCTGCTGTTGCCTCCTGCACATCTTCTGCCTGTACTGCAACCCTCAATTCATCCAGCTCATTCTCGGTGAGTGCCTCTTCAAACTTCTTCTGCCCCTCTGCTAATGTTGTGCCTTCTCGTGGTGTGAAGCTTCAGAGACACCTCACATGGAAGAGGCCATCCAACAGAACACCCTCTAGTGTTTCAAGCTTGTAGGAGTTCAGGAGCTGCTCCATGACTCATCAAGGGGGCGACCACAAGGGGGTCAGCTTGTGTTCTGTGCCTAGAGTTAGGGCCACTTTATTTTGGTATACCTGTACTAGTTGGCCCATCCTGAATTCCACAATTCCTGCCTTTGACACCTTGACTTGGAGGTCAAATGCCGTTTTCCACTGTATGGTGTGGTGCACCGCTTCTGTTTACCTAGTGTTTGGAAGTCCAGTCTTGTGACTGGAAAAAGACCGTAACCAGACCGGACCAAGACCGTAAAAGACTGGACCTGTGGTTCAGTCTTTTTATTTTTGAGATGTAAAGACCGCAAAAAAACCGGTTAACATGAACCGGTCTTGACCAGTTTGGACCGGTCCTTTGTAGCCCCTTAAATACCCTTTAAAACGCACCCAAGAATGTACGATTTGGTCAAGAAACGAGAGAGATATGAATTAAAATGTAAATTACTTTTGGGAATAATAGATGTACCAGATTTATTTTATAGAAGCACCAGTTCCTAACGGAATTTAACGTTCTTGGGCTCGTTGTGAAGCTAATAAAAATGTCAGTAAATTTACCGATTCATAATTTTAAAATATTGGCCTAAAGACCGGCCATAAACCGGTTAAAACCGATGCAGACCGAAACCAGTCTATAGACCGCAAAAAACTGTGGTCTGCGGTCTTTTTGCGGTCTGGTCTGGTCTTTTGACTTCTGGGGAAAAGGCAGACCAGTTACGGTTACGGTTAATGCCCCTGGGCATCAAAAAACCGGACCGAACCGGACTTTCAAACACTATGTGTACCCATCGAGACTAGTGTTCGCAAGTCCAGTCTACAGGTCTGAAAATATACGTGGTTCAGTCTAGTCTTTTTCCAGTTGCAGTTGCCCACATTTGTGGTCAGTCCAGTTGCCAGTTGCCATGTTTTTGTAAATATTTAAGAACCAAAAAAGACCAGCACAGGTGTGTATTTTTCTCACAGTTTTCGAAAGGGTGATCACAAGCATAGTAATAGTGAGCTTATATTATAAGAGTAAAATAATGGGATTTAGCCCCAGGTAGTGGGATAAAAAACTGAAATAGTAGGATTGTATCATGCAGCAGTCAATTTACAGCTATTTTCAGAAGGGTTGGCACTCTTGCATCATTTTCAAAAACATGAGCAAATTTGCTACTTAGTTAATTTAGCCTGTTTGACCTCTCATCAACTCACCAACCACACCATGCACAGCCCTTCTGCGCAATAACTACATTACTTGTATTAGCCAGTACAAGCCCAAAGAGAAGTGACAAGACTGCCACTTGAGCAAATGGGCATGCCAAAAAAGGATGCTGTGCCACAATGAACCAATGATTTGTCCTTGGAATGTGTCTTTTGACAGCTACATTGGTGTTGGATCGTTTCATGGCAAGGTAGGTGTGCCTGACAGCAAAGATTGCAATTGGGCAATTGTTCAGCAGGTGCACATATGATGGTGTGGGGACTGGCATGTACTGCATGTGGAGGGAAGGAGCTGACTGGGTGGCAACCGCACTTCTCACTGTGGATGGAATTGTGGCATCGACGGTTGTTGAAGGGTCGATGGATAGAGAAATGTATCTGGAACTATAGAATTAGTTACACTAGCCATATTACAGGAAGGTAGATAGAGAACTGCTACCAGGGCAAGATTGCCACCGCTAGACTGTAGACACAGAACCCAAGGGCCAAATTTGATCAATTTCTCACACTTTCAAAATGACATGTGAGTGCCAACCTACTATGTTTGTTCAGGTGTTTGAAACTTTTTCAGCATTTCACGATTTCTGACTCACCACTTCATCAAATTCTTTAAATTTTTTTACAGGCCAATAATCTTTTTTCTCTTATATATGAGTATCTACTTTTTTTTGGTATAAATGTGTTGTGTTCACTGTCAGAGGTGTTCTGGTGCTCAGGGTTCAGATATATCAGGAGATTGAAACTCGTGTCACACTAGGTAACAACGAATTTGGCTGATAGATGATGTGTGAATGTCACACAAATGTCACATTTTTCGAGCTGTTTCATAGCGGAATTTGGTCTTTTGCCCTTCCTGAAACGACAACTTCACCTCGCTATCTAAATTTTCTTATTTGAACTTAAGTATGCCATTCAAATGCAATTGGAAAGTTTTAGAATAAACAGTCAAGCCGATCTGGAGGGATCTGAGAGAACATTCCATTACTTTTGTTTGTCTGGTGTAATGAAAACCACAAAACCATGTCCCCAGATGTGATATAGGATTGGAAGGGAATGCCCAGAGGCCATAGTCAAACAGTGGTATATAGCTAGATTTGGATATCTTACATAATATATTGATCTTTTGTCTTGAACTACCATCTTGTCAGCTGTGTTGCCTTCCTCTTGCACTACATGTAGTGCTTTGTATATCTGTACTTCCTACAGTATGCATAATCATGTTGGGCCAGCTGAGTATCTTGTAACTGCTCATTGCTCACTTATGGGTGTTGATCCCAGATCCACCCATTCTTGCCTCCTCCTTCCCTCTTGGCTTCAGCTATGTGAGAAGTTCAGAGTGAACGCTTCACACCAGACCACAATTCTTTGACTCTTGTTCTAAAATTTTGAGACAATAAATTTAATACATAAATGCACCTTCTGTGAAAGTTCCAAGGCCCCAAGGCAAGTGGAAGGTAAAATAATCCACAGTTTCAAACACCTGATGGGTTTCAAACACCTGAACAAACATAGTATATGAAAATAGCTGTAAATGAGAGGCATAAGGCTACCATACAAATTGTAAACCAAAATATTGTAAGAGAAAATTCAAACGAGTGAGATACAATCTGTCAATGTCCCATCATTCCATGTTCCCACACATCTGGAAACAGAACACTGTCTACATAGATCTATGTAGACATATAGTGATCGGTAGGCCTGTTGATAGCCTCCTCATATGTAAAGCTCTGTAATTTCCCCTTTTTACAGTAGTTCGGGTAGACATTCCCTAGCCGGTCTACCAGGCTCTACGCGGCCTATGGATCAATCAGATCCCAACAGCAATTGGGTGAATTACAGGCACATCTGCTTTCATGATCTTTCCAGTGTCAGGCCAAAAATTCTGAAAAATATTTAAAAAGTATGCAGAAAGATAATCATATTGCGGCAACTTCTACTTTACATGCCAGTGTAATTGTAATCTATATAAACATATAAAGGATTGACCACGGCACACTGGAAGGAGCAGGGGACGACGTCGATGTGCAGTCAAATTGGTGACACCCTCCCTGGCTCCGGGTGATCATCGTGGACATTCCCCGGCATCGCACAATCAATTGTGATGGTGCACCCCCACTCAAATGTGAACCTAAGTGTGATAGCGACGACATTGATTGTAAACTAGGCATTAGTGCATGCTCAACAAACAGAAGGGACTGGTGGGGCTCACTGTCATACTTCTATTGGTCCATAGAAACTTTAGTCTGTACCTAATCTAAATGAAAAGTAGGATTGCTGCTGAGGCGGAAGGGGAGAATGGCCACACGGGATTACACACTGGCACAGACCTTGATAAGTGTCCTCGCTTGCGAGTACTTGCTGGGTTGAACACACAGTGCTGACATGCGGGGTCGGACTTGATGTGCTTTTAGTTAGCAAGGTGTAGGTCAGCTCACCAGATGGAATGTGGGGTGAGCAATGACCTGAAAGCTGCCTGCGGTCCATAGGCAGTCCAGATTAGCATTACAGGTGGTGTTGCATGCATAGTGGAGCTTACCGACGGTATGGTGGGTGGTGGGTAGTGATTGGGAGCAGGAACTGTTAACCACTAACATTTGAGTCATCGTGAGGGTAGAGGGAAGAAGAGGGTAAGGAGAACGTCGAACTTCAATTGTAAAAAAGTGCGGTCGAATGTTCCTGCCATCAGTTGTCCCACAGCCTGTTTTTGGCACCGGATAACGCCACTCGCATCGTTCCAGGTACAGATCATCCGCCAAGCCTGATATTCTATGGCAAGTATGAATCTACAGGTAACTACAGGTCTACCTGAGACTGCTAGACCTAGGTAGCTAGATAAATTCAAGAATTTATGTACAACTACATAATTACAACTAAATTACCCGGCCAAAACGCTGTTCCAGATGCACTGGTGCTCACTTCTGACTTCAAACAGAAATTAAGCTCTTGCACTTATTCTTATCCTTTCAAAAAATGTGTGAAGCAATTCTGAAAGGCATAAGGCTACCATACAAATCATAAACCAGAGTATTATAAGAGAAAATTCAAACAGAAATTAGAACCTGAGGCGGTCAAATATAAATTTTGTAGGTACAAAATCAATCCCACTATCAAAAATTCAATCCCACTCTTTGCCAACCAATCCCACTATTTCTAGTCTACATCTACCATCCCACTATTACTGTTCTTGTATATACCCATAAAAATCGTATCAATGGAGAGTGGGTATTAAATAGTCAGTCCTAAGTAGCGTTTACAATGACCAGTTTTTCTCTTCTTCTATGAGCACACAACTTAGTTCATGTCTAAATGGGAATGCACCAATAATGGTGATCATGGCCTCTGAAACTCAGCAACCTGTTATCGTTTGAAACGAGCAGACAAACAATGCATGTGAAATACCTCAACTAGAACCCATTGTGAATCTGGCCTGCAGACTCATTTCTCCGATCTCCCTAACTTCGTCCTCAGTTAGACCAAGGCCTAACGGAGGTTGAGCGAGAAGAAGGGCGTATTCTGCCAACAGAGAAGTACGAAAAGGCAGGATGTCGTCCGTCTGCGTAATATACTCAATGACTGACTTTGGTCAAATAAATAAAAAAGAGGACATACACAAATGGCGATCAAATGATTTTCCTTGAGGTATTGACGAATGTGATGAGACTCCAATGCAGTTACCGTTTTGCTCCTGCACCAATAGCAATTTGGAAAGTTCGCGACAAAAATTGTTGAACACTGCTCACAATAAATTAGAAGTTAGGCAGATCTCAACGCAGATGTTATTTTTTATCACGATATCCATAGCTTCCTTGTTGAGAAATGTGGCGTGCCCCAAGCGGTCGGGTTGGAAAGACAAGAGCTTCAGAGTCTCCTCGGGGGTGCTAGAAATGATCTAAATATGGGTATAAATGTTTACGAAGGGATTTTTAAGTTGTGAGAGGTCTCACCTCGGCGATATGCAACGTGACACCCAATCCCGCTTTCTTCGCTTCACAGAAAAATGTTTGAAAATCCGCAACGTCTCCCATGGATGGTTCGCCGCAGAGATCAACCCCAACAAGTCTTCTTCCCTCTCCCTTTAGCTTAAGTGCTATATCCAAGCATTCTTGCCAAGTCTTTTCGCCAGTTTTGCGATCCAAGCTCAGAATTACGCCCACCTTTTCCCCATATTTTTCTGCCTCATTCAAAACGGTTCGCATATACAATTCCCTGCTCATGTATTCAGTCTCTCTTGGTCCCGTACGAAGTTCAAGATAATTGCATTGCGGATGGTCGCCGTCCAGGAAAGCATTCAGAACACCTCGCGTCGCGCAAGCCAGGCTTTCAGGCGTAGACGTCAAGTGATAGATGATTGGGAATACCGAAAAGAAATCGTCTATCGTCTCAAGCTCAGAACCGTAAATGAGTCGTTCTATCGTGGCGTAGATTGCATCGCCGTGTGTGGATGATGGAGAGTTTACGTATTCCTTGCCAAGCTGTTGGATGACCGCAATGGGTATAGAACCGTTGAGGTGGGCATGAAGTTCAGCTTTTTCAAGAGATTGTAGAAAAGTAACCTGATCAGGTTTCAATGAGGCGAGTGCTGCTGCGGCAGGACCAGCGATGGCCATTGGAAAGGGTGCGTAGTCCGAGTCAGGTTGTTGGGAGTTCGAGCTGGGTCACCTGTTCTTTGAATGAATAAATAACTTTGAAGGGACGGCTGAACACAGACACGCTGAACGGGGGAGCCAGCCTGGACTTGCGACTTCGCGTGGATGTTGTCGCGGGGAAGGCTATAATAGTAGCAAGTACTACGAGTACTATAGAGTTGGACTGGAGACAGCTGACGTTGAACGTTGGACGTCGAGTGATGCACATGTGCAGCTATGAAGACGAGCCTTTATGTGGCGGAAGCGGGTGGCCGCTGGCGATCGAAGCGTAGACGAATGGATCCCCGACTCTGGAACAGAGAGGGTTCCGTCAGAACGATAAAGCTCCGAGCTCCATCGTGTGTGATGGATTCCCACAATCTTCGGCTTGTTCCGTTCTTTCTTCCCATGTCCACTTGGCCGGAACATTTGGTAAGGTGCATAGAACCTCGGCTGGCCTGCGAGGAGCGAACCGCGCTAGCGGTTCGGCGACGAGCAGGCAACTAATAAGTGTAGAAGATTATTCAGGTGGGTTGTGTAAATTACATTATTTATGATACGCAATTTGCATGTTACTGTGGTATTTTGACCGAGTATTGTTTTCAAACAGAGTCGGGGACTGACGCTTGCGCCGCTACGATATAATAGCACTAGTACTTCTATCATTCCATGCGGCTGGTGTCTCCTTTGACTAGCCTCCAACTCCGCGACGACTCATAGGGTTTGGCAATATGAACATATCCACAAAGATATGAGGGAATTCAAAGTTAAATACCACAGCAGTCTTGAAGCAATGAAGGTGAAGCTGAGAATAGAGAGCCATATGGAGGGAGAGGTAACAACAGCAGCCGTGATATCGCTCCAGGCTTGAAACCACTCTTACTATTCCATCAGTGTTCACTAATGCTCCACTTCAACTCCACTTGGGTGCCCACGCCGCCATTGGAACTCACCCACCTCGCTCGTTCCTCGAATCACATACTTATTCTCGTCCCTTGTCGCCGATCAAACGTTCTTGACCGTTCAAGCATCAGGAAAAGGTCTATCCGTAGATAATATGTCACGGAGGATGCTGGGTCGGCTCGCCATTATTTGATAAATACGATACCCACTCTTCTAGTCTACATACAGAGCAGGAGTGAAAGTGAGTATTTGACCCGAGACGAGGAAATGAAAACGTATGTAAACCGGTAGACCATGTCGACATCAAATCTGGGTCGATGTACGAAGCTTGCGGTTGTTCAGCATACCTGTCCACAAGCCTAAGATGAGAACCCTGCGGTGCATAGACCATCCCACCACTGCCCCTTTCGGGTCCATAACGTTGATCTTGTCTTGGTAATCCCACCCCTGCCAGATGTCCTTCATCTACGGTTCCAATTCGGACGTCAACGTCGATATTGACATTCACACTTGAGGCAGAGAGCGACGAGTCCACGCTGACTGCATCGTCTCTGGACGTCCCCCGCGATGCACTTGAACCTTCACGTTGCTTTGGAAGTGGTACTGGCGCATCCAACAAAGCGTCAACCCCACCTCCCAAAAAGTCCTCATCCTCTTCGTCAAACTCCAAAGAAACGCTGCTATCGCTTCTAGGCGCCAGCAACGGAAATCTGACTTTATGCTGATCTCCCTCCTAAT